>NW_028135152.1:0-130675 GCF_964662115.1 Mustela nivalis
ATAGGGCCAAATCCACAGAGAGGAAGATTCGTCCATGGCCCAGGAGGCCTCCCCGACATTCAACGGCCATCGCTGATACAAAATCCAGAGACAAAAGCCTAACCAAGCGCCTCAGACTCGCTCTTTCTTCATATCCTGAAGAGTTCTTCTCATGATTTGTAGTTCGGCCGTGCCATACCTACGTTCCCAAACCTAAGCTGAGTTTGTGTTTTTTGAGTTCTGTCCTCAAAGTCCTGGGCCACACACCCTCCAGGCTGGGCCCCTGGAACCACACATTAGGACTGGGCCTAACCAATCCATGGGAATTCTGCCCATTCCATTATCCAAAACCGTACAAATTAGGAGAAACCTCCAAATTCCCTGAGGCCATCCCAATGGTGTAGGTTGTCCGGGACAAAAAAGGGCCGTCTGACACCAGCTGAGCATCTACCTCCACTCATACCATAGATGGATGTCCCCAGAGAAGAAGATTGACCAGACAGGACCCCAGGCCATAATGGGATCCATAGCTTTGGTTTACAGGCATGTCTCCTCAAAAGCCTGGTTTCCAATACCAGCTGAGGGCTTCTCCTGAGGCACCCATCAGAACAAATCTCGTCTACACATGGGAAACTTGCATGTTGGAGCTCTCTCAAAGCCTCTGGTTAGAAGGACATTTCAGGTTCCCGGTGCCAGCGCCTCATTCCAAGGTCTCCATGAAGACACACCCACATTAGGACCCATCCACAGGAGAGTCCATTTCAACTCAGCCCCCTCAGTTGCTCCCCCTGATCCAGCAGATCTAACCCGTCTTGTCGCTAGGAGATGATTGGAATGAGAGGCAGGCTTCCCAGACATCCATACTTAGAACCATTCTCAGAATTATGCTGTATGGGAAGTCCTGGAGCCAACCAACAGGTCTCAATAGTCCCTCAGAAGAATCTTACTGTTTGGAGCATCTCACAACTCCCATCGTGGGCAAACCTCCATGGCCTCGTGATTTCGCCCCCTGTGCTTCATGAAGGGGCCATCAGGGACAGAAGCTCCAACCTGAGCGATCGTCTGATCCTCGCCCTGACTTCAGATGCAGGACATCTTGATTCATCTCTGCAGAGTGTGTCTGCCGTGCCCTTGCCCAGAAACGTAAGTCTAATTTGTGTTCTCAACTTCCATCCTCACATTCCTGGCCCACAAGCCCTCCAGTTTGGCAATTCCAGAACTACAAGGCAGCACTCTGCCTGCTTTCCGGAAGAAAAACATTGCCCTCTGGGGCTACCCCGATTCCCCAAATGAGGATCAACCTGCATGCCACTTGACTGGACCCCAATTATACAGTCTGCCCTGGGCACTACTGCCCTTTCTGGCACAGCCTGAGACTGAACCTCCTGGCTCGCACCCACCCAGCTAGCCACACACTGAGCACATCAGACCCGCCATGGCCTTAGGTCATCATCTCTTTCCAACCTCGGTTTTCAGGCTTCAGAACCTAAACCTTATCTCCAGTCACCACCCAGGGTTGAACATGATGCAGGAATCAGAACTCCTTCCCCATGGCAAGAAACCTTGTGGTTGGCATGTTGTCCAACGTAAAATGTAGTTGAAACCAGTGTGGCCCATGAGGCCCTGCAGATGCTTGAGGACCAAGTCGTTCACAAACATGCATTCTGACCCTCAACGTGAGCCCAGTTCTCAAGTAAGGCCTCTCAGTGGCTGGACCAAAAGACAGCATATTGGGCTTGTCATGCCCCTAGGCCCCAATTTTTAACCAGATTTCTGGTTGTCCAGTCTCCCCTCCCCAGGGCTCGGCTTTGGAATCCCTCTTTTGGTGGGACACCTGAGGTAACAAAACTGAAAGGACTCCTCCCATCCCACAGTTTGACCCAAAACAATTGGAATCGGGCCAAATCCACAGAGCGGAAGACTCGTCCATGGCCCATGAGGCCTCCCTGACATTCCACGCCCATCGTTGACACAAAATCCAGAAACAAAAGCCTGAACAAGTGCCTCACAATCTCTCTTTCTTCATATCTGGAAGAATTCTCCTCACGGTCTGTAGATCGGGCCTGCCATACCTACGTCCCTAAACCTAAACTGAGTTTGTGTTTTAGACTTCTGTCTCCACAGTCCTGGTGCACACACCCTGCAGGCTGGGGCCCCTGGAGCCACATCAAAACTGTGCCTTCCCTCTCCACGGGAATTCTGCCCATTCCATTGTCCATAATCATAAAATTAGGAGAAACCTCCAAAGTCCCCAAGGCCTTCACAATAGTGTAGGCCGCCTGGGACAAACAAGGGCCATCTGACACCAGCTGAGCATCTAACTCCACTAATACCTTAGATGGATGTACACAGAGAAGAAGATTCAACCGGACAGGCCCCTAGGCTCTAAACGGAGCCATTGCTTTGGTTTCCAGTTATCTCTCTTCAGAGGCCTATATTCCAATAACAGTATATGGGGGTTTCCTGAGGCACCAATCAGAACAAATCTCGTCTCCACATGGGAAACTTGTCCTTTGGAGATGTCTCAAAACCTCCGGTTAGGAGAATCCTTCAGGGCCCATGCACCAACGCCCCATTCCAAGGTCTCCATGGACACAAACCCACATTAGCATCCATCCTCAGGAGAGTCCATTTCAACTCAGCCCCCTTGGTTGCTCTGACAGAGCCAGCATATCAAACCTGTCTATTTGCTAGGAGACAACTGCAATGTGAGGCGGGCTTCCCATGCATCCATCCTAAGATCCCTGCTCTGGTGTCATTCTGTATGGTATGTACTGGAGTGATACAAAAGGTCTCAATTGTTGATCAGAAGGAATCCTTGTTGTTTGGAGCATCTCACAACTCCCATCGTGGGTAAACCTCCATGGACTGGAGATGCTGTCCCCTTCATAAAGTGGCCAGAATGGACAGAAATTCAAACCTAAGCCTAGGTTTGAACCTCGCCCTGACTTAAGATTCATGATATCCCGATTCAGATCTGCAGAGGGTGCCTGCCGTGCCCTCGCCCAGAACCTATGCCTAACATGTGTTCTCAGACTTCCGTCCTCACACTCCCCGTCCACAAGGCATCCACTTTGGAAATTCCGGAGCCACAATGCAGCACTCTGCCTGTCCTCCAGAAGAAAAACATTGCCCTTGGGGCTACCCAGAAATTTCAAATAAAGATCAACCTGCACGGCACTCAGTTGTACCCCAATTATACAATCTACCCTGGGCACTAAGGCCCTGTCTGACACAGCCCAAGCTTGGACCTCCCGACCAACACCCAGACAGCTGGCTCCACGCTGAGCATATCGGACCCGACATGGCCTTAGGTTGTCATCTCTTCCCAACCTCGGTTTTCAGACTTCACAACCTGGACCTTATGTCCAATCACTACCCAGAGGTGAATGACATGCAGAAATCAGAATTAATACTTCCCCATGGCAAGAACTCATGTGGTTGACATGTTGACTATCATTCAGTGTAGGAGAAACAAGCATGCACCATGAGTCCCCACCCATGCTTGAGTACCACGAGGGCATAAACACGCATTGTGACCCTCAGCATGAGTTCTGTCCTCAATGAAGGCCTCTCAGTGGCTGGACCATTAGAAGGCATATTGGGCTTGCCATGCCCCTAGGCCCGTATTTTTAGTTAGATTTCTTGTTGTCCAGGGCTCTGCTCTGGAATCCCTCTTTTGGTGGGACACCTTAGTTAACAAAACTGAATCCCACAGATTAACCCACAACAATTGGGATCTGGCCAAATCCACAGAGAGAAACACTCTTCCATGGCCCATGAGGACTCCTCGACATTCCACGGCCATCATTGACACAAAATCCAGGGGCAAAAGCCTGACAAGTGTCACACTTTCACCCTTTATTCAGATCCCAAAAAGTTCTCCTCATAGTCTGTAAATCGGGCCTGCCATACCTACGTCCCCAAACCTAAGCTGAGTTTGTGTTTTAAGACATCTGTCCCCACAGTCCTTGCCCACACACCCTCAAGGCTGGGCTCTTGGAGCCACACATCAGGTCTGTGCCTGCCCACTCCACAGGAATTCTGCCCATGCCATTGTCCATAATCATACAATTTAGGAGAAACCTCCAAAGTCCCCGAGGCCATCCCTATAGTGTAGGCCGCCCGGACAAACAGGAGCGGTCTGACACCAGCTGAGCAACTACCTCCATTTCATAAAATAGACAGATGTCGACAGAGAAGAAGATTGAACCAGAGAGGCTCCTAGGACCTAATTGGATGCATTGCTGTGGTTTCTATGTATCTCTCCTCAGAAGCCTGGTTCTAATACCAGCATATGTGGGTTTCCTGAGGCACCAATTAGAACAAATCTTGTCTCCGCATGGAAAACTTGCTCTTTCGAGTTGTTTCAAAATCTCCGGTTAGAATCCTTTAGAGCCCTGGGGCCACCACCCCATTCCAACGTCCTCATGGACACAAACACACATTAAGACCCATCTTCAGGAGAGTCCATTTCAACTCAGCTCCCACGATTGCTCCTGCATAGCCATCAGATCGTACCTGTCTTGTGGCAGGGAGACAATTGGTGTAAGAGGCAGTCTGCTCAGGCATCCATCCTTAGAACCCGGCTCTGGAGTCATTCCATATGGGATGTCCTGGAGCCATCCAACAGTTCTCAATTTTCCCGCAGAAGGAATCCTTGCAGTTTGGAGCATCCCACAACTCCCAACGTGGGAAAACCTCCATGGCCTCGAGATTCCACCCCTTTGATGAAGGGGCCATCATGGACAGAAACTCCAACCTGCGCCTAAGTCTGATCCTCGTCCTGACTTCAGATGAATGAGATTTTGATTCGGATCTGCAGAGGGTGCCTGCCGTGCCCTCGCCCTGAAACTTAAGTCTAGCTTATGATCTCAGACTTACGTCCTCACACTCCTGGTCCCGACGCCCTTAAGTTTGGCAATTCTGGACCCACAATGCTGCACTCTGCCTGCCCCAGTGAGATTCCCTGACACAATAAATGAGGATAAACCTACATGGAACTCAACTGTACCCAAATTATACAGTCTAACCTGGGCACTAATGCACTGTCTGACACAGCCTGAATCCATACCTCCTGAACAACACCCAGAAAGCTGACCGCACACTGAGCACATCGGACCCTCCATGACCTTAGGTTATCATCTCATCCCAACCTCGATTTTCTGGATTCAGAACTCAGATCTTATCTCCAGTCACTGCCCAGGGGTGAACATGATGCAGAAATCAGAATTCCTCCTTCCCCATGGAAAGAAACCTTGTGGTTCGTATGTTGTCCAAAGTTCAGTGTAGGAGAATCAAGCATGGCCCATGAGTCCCCGCCCATGCTTGATGCCTACATTGGGCACAAACATGCATTGTGACCCTCAGTGTGAGCACTGTACTCAAGTAAGACCTCTCAGTGGCTGGACCAAGGTACTCCATATGGGGATTGCCATGCCCTTAGGCCCCCAATCTTATACAGAGTTCGGGTTGTCCAGTCGCCCCTTCCCAGGGTTCTGCTCTGGAATCCCTCTTTAGTGGCACACCTGAGGTAAAAAACAAAACAAAACAAACAAACAAACAAAAAAACAGAATGGACTCCTCCCATCCCACGGAATGACCCCAAAATATTGGGATCATATAAATCCCCATAGAGGAACTCTCACCCATGGTCCATGAGGACGCCCCTACATTCCACGGCCATCAGTGACACAAAATCCAGAGTCAAAAGCCTGAGCAAGTGCCTCACACTCACTCTTTGTTCATATCCTGAAGAGTTCTGCTCAAGGTCTGTAGATCGGGCCTCCCATACCTATGTCCCCAAACCTAAGACGAGTTTCTGTTTTCAGACTTCTGTCCCCACAGCTCTGACCCACACACCCTCCATGCTTGAACCCCTAGAGCCACACCTCAGGATTGTGCCTTCCCTCCCCAAAGGAATTCTGCCCATTTCATTGGCCACAAACTTGCAAATTAGGAGAAACCTCCAAAGTCAAAGTGGCCATCCCAATAGTGTAGACTGCCCAGGACAAATAGGGGCAATCTGACACCAGCTGAGGAACTACCTCCACTCAATCCCATAGACAGATGAACCGAGAGAAGAAGATTAAACCAGACAGGCCCCAGGCCCTAATCAGATCCATTGCCTTGGTTTCCAGGCATCTCTCCTCAGAGTTCTGGTTTCCAATACCAGCATATTGGGGGTTACTGAAGCACCAATGAGAACAAATCTTGTTTCCCCATGGGAAAAATGCTTCTTGGAGCTGTGTCAAAACCTCTGGTTAGGAGCATCCTTCAGAGCCCTGGTGCCACTGCCCCATTCCAAGGTCTCCATGGACACAATCCCACATTATGACCGATCCTCAGGAGAATGCATTTCAACTCAGCCCCCTCGGCTACTACATCATAGGCAGCAATCAAACATGCCGTTTCGCTAGGAGACAATTGGAATGCAAGGCCGGATGCCCAGGC
Organism: Mustela nivalis; assembly: GCF_964662115.1. Taxonomy (NCBI): domain Eukaryota; kingdom Metazoa; phylum Chordata; class Mammalia; order Carnivora; family Mustelidae; genus Mustela; species Mustela nivalis. The sequence goes on from NW_028135152.1 coordinate 6,433, forward strand.
ATCCATCCTTAGAACCCTGCTCTGCAATTGTTCCATATGGGATTCCCTGGAGCCATCCAACAGGTTTCAACTGACCCGCAGAAAATCCTTGTGGTTTGGAGCATCTCACTACTGCCATCATGGGAAAACACCAATGGCGGTGTGATGACCCCCCTTCATGAAGGGGCCATCATGGACAGAAACTCCAACCTGAGCCAACATATGAACCTCGCCCTGACCTCAGATGCATGAAATCTAAATTCAGCTCTGCAGAGTGTGCCTGCCATGTCCTCGCCCTGAAACCAAAGCAAAGCTTCAGTTCTCAGACTTACATCCTTGCATTCCTGGCCGCAAGGACTCCAGTTTGGCAGTTCCGGAGCCAGAATGCAGCACTCTGCCTGCCCTCCAGAAGAAAGACTTTGCCCTATGGGGCTACGGAGAAACCCCAAATAATTATCTTCTGCATGCCACTCAACTGTACCCCAATTATACAGCTTATCTGGGCACGAATGCCCTGTCTGGCACAGCCTGAGTGCAGACCTCCTGAACGACACCTAGAAAGCTGGCCCCAAACTGAACACATCGGACCCGCCATGGCCTTAGGTCGTCATCTCTTCCAAACCTCGGTTTTCAGGCTTCAGAACCTAGACCTTATCTCCAATTAGTGCCCAGAGGTGAACGTGATGCAGAAATCAAAACTCCTCCTTCCCCATGGCAAGAAACCCTGAGGTTGGCATGTCCAAGGTTCAGTGTAGGAGAAACCTGCAAGCTCAATGAAGTCCCGCCCAATATTGAGGACCACCTTGGGCACAAACACACATTGTGACCCTCAGCATGAGTCCACTATTCAAGTAACGTCTCTCAGTGGCTGGACCAAGAATCTGCATATGGGCTTGCCATGCCCATAGGACCCCAGGCCTAACCAGAGGGTGGGTATTCCAGTTGTATGTACCCAGTGCTCTGCTCTAGAATCCCTCTATTGTGGGAACACATGAGGCAGAAAACGGGACTCCTCCCTTCCCACAAAATGACCCCAATCTCTTGGGAGCCGGACAAATCACCAGAGAGGGATACTTCCATGGCCCATGAGACCATGCTTACATTAAATGACCATCATGAATACAACATCCAGAGACATAAGCTTGAACGACCGCCTCTCACTCGCCTTACTTTCTAATCACAATGAGCTCCCCTCACGGACTGTAGATCACTCCTGCCATAACCTCAGCCCCAAACCTCAGCCGAGTTTGTGTTTTTGGATGTCTGTCCCCACAGCCCTGGCCCACACAGCCGCCAGGCTGGGGCCTCTGGAGCCACACCACAGGACTGTCCTGCTCTCTCCAAGGAGACTATGCCCATTCCATTGCCCATAACCCCACAGAATAGGAGAAACCTCAAGGCCCCCGAGGACATCCCACTACTATAAGCCTCTCTGGACAAAGGCATCCTGACACTAGCTGAGCAACTACCTCCATGCAGAAACACAGACAGATGTCGGCAGAGACAGTAGATTGAACCAGACAGGCCCCTGGGCCCTAATCTGAACTCTTGCTTTGGTTTCCAGGTGTCACTCCTCAGAGGCCTGGGTTTGAAGACCAGCATCTGGGGCTTTCCTGAGACACCAAACAGAACAACTATCGTCTCCACATGGGAAGCTTCATTGTTGGAGCTGTGTCAAACCCTTCGGTTTGGAGAAACCTGCAGAGTCCCTGAGCCACCGCCACATTCCAAGGTCTCCATGGCCACCAACCCACAGTATGACTCATCCTCAGGAGAGTCCATTTCAACTCAGCCCTCTGAGAAACCCGCCCAAGAGCCTGCAGATTGAGCCTGCCTTGCCCCAAGCAGCCAGTGGGAATGTGAGGTGGCATTTGCAGACATTCATGCTTAGACCCCTTCTCTCGAGTCTTTCTGTAGGGGTCATCCTAGAACCATCTCATAGTACTCGACTGTCCTACAGAGGAAACCTTGATGTTTGGGGCAGCTCATAACTCCCAGCGTTGGGAAACCTCCCTGGCCTCATGACGCCCCCACCCCCTTCAGGAAGGGGCCATAATGGACACAAACTCCAACCTGAGGCAAAGTCTGATACTCGCCCTGACCTCAGATGCAGGAGATCTCGATTCAGTCTCTGCAGAGTGGGCCTGCCATGCCCTCGGCCCCAAACCTAACGCTAGCTTGTGTTTTCAGACTTCCCTCTTCACACTCCTGGCAAACAAGCCCTCCAGACTGGGAATTCCAGAACCACAACACAGTTTTCTGCCTGCCCACCAGAAGAAAAACGTTGCCCTATGGGGCTCTCCAGAAACCACAAATGAGAACCAACCTGCTCTGGCCTCGACCACACCCTAACTGGAAAGGCTACCCTGGTCAGTAGTGCTCTGTCTGACACAGCCTGACGTCCCGACAGACAAGGAAACAACTGGCGGCACACTAAGCACATCAGACAGGCCATGGCCTTATGCCGTCATCTCTTCCCAACCTGGGTTTTCAGACATCTGACCCTAGATATTATATCAAATCCTGGCAAACGTGGGTAACTGAAGCACAAATCAGATCTTCTCCTTCCCCATGGCTGGAAAGCTTGCTGTTGGCATGGAGTCATACCTTCAGTGTAGGAGAAACCTTCATGGCCCCTGAGGCCAAGCCTAAACTTGAGTGCCTCCTTGGGTACAAACTCGCATTGGGACCATCAGCATGGGCCCCATGTCGAAGTAAGGTCTCTCAGGGCCTGGACTAAGAGCCCGCATATGGGGCTTGCCAAGCCCCTATGAGCCCAATCTTCACAAGAGCTCGAGTATTCCATTTGCTCGAACCCAGGACTGTGATCTGGAGTCCCTCTCCTGGAAGAACACCTGAGCCAGACAGCAGGACTCCACCCTTCCCACAAAATGTCCCCAAAATCTTAAGAGCTGGACCAACTCCTCAGAGAGGGAGACTCTTCCATAGCCCCTGAGGTCACCCCTACATTCCACGGCTATGGGAGACAAAACATCCAAAGACAAAAGCTTGCGTGACTGCCTCCCATTTGCCCTTCTTTCATAAGCTGAGGATCTCCTCTCACGGTCTGTGGGTCCATCCTGCAATGCTCTCGGCTCTGCACCCAAGCCGAGTTTGTGTTTTCAGACTTCTGTGCCCACAGCCCGGACCCACACACCCTCCAGGCTAGGGCCTATGGAGACACACTGAAGGACTGTGCCAGTCCTCTCCAAGAAAACTGTACCCAATCCATTGGCCACAACCCTAGAGATTAGGAGAATCCAATAAGGTCTCCAAGGCCATGCCTCGGCCATGGACTAAGAGGGGCACTCTGACACCAGCTGAGCAACTATCTCCACTTAGATACTCAGACAGTGTCCCCAGAGACAGAAGATTGAAACGGACAGGCATCTAGGCTCTAATCTGAACCCTAGCTTTGGTTTCCAGGTGTCTCTACACAGAGAACTGGTTTGAAGACCAGTATCTGGGGCTTTTCTGAGGCACCAAAGAGAACCTGTCTCATCTCCACATAGGGATCTCTTTTTAATTGGAGCAATATTACACCCTTCGGTTAGGCGAATACTTCATGGCCCCTGAGCTGCCAACATATTCCAAGGTCTCCATGCACACAAACCCACATTATGACCCATCCGCAGGAGAGTCCATTTCAATTCAGCCCCCTAGTTAGCTCGCCCCAGAGCCAGTAGTTCAAACATGTCTTGTCACAAAGAGCCAATGGGAATGTGAGGTATGCTGTACAGGCATCCATCCTTCGAATCCTGCTCTCCAGTCTTTCCGTATGGGACATCCTGGAGCCATTCAACAGGACTCGACTGTCCAGCAGATGGAAAGCTTGTGGTATGGGTCAACGCACAAACTAGAGTTTGTGCTGGTGTCTAAGGTGCTGTGCAGGATTCTCCAATCTTGAGGGTTTGGCACAGGTCGAAGGGCATGGTTTCCTACTGGGGACAGGAGATATTCTATTGTGTGGCTCAGGGACCACATGTTGTATCCTAAGTTGGTATTTCAGAACAGGACCCTGAGGACAGATGCCTGAAAACCTAATCTAGTGTTCCAATGACGTCCTAGGAGCATGTCAGGTACAATCTTCTGACCCAGGAACATTGAAATGGCTGTCTGCTTGGATGTAGGTGATCAGGGCGTTTCAGACTGGCATTTGTGTCCAGTGCTGCCGACAATATTGGGTTGGGCTCAGGGCTCTTGCATGTTTCTCCTAAACTGGAAGGTTTGGGCAGGTTTGACGGGCACAGTTTCCTTGGGGATGGCAGGCCTAGTCATGTGTTGTGGATCCAGAGACCCTGTCCTGGAGGGCATATGAGCCATGGTTTTGGGAGAGAAGTCTGCAAACACAAATGTGGGTTATGGTTAGTGGAAAGGTGATCACAGGCCCAATGAGTAGACCTGGAGTGCAGCTTGTCAGGAGTTGTAATTAGGGTGACTGGAAGGCAGTAGCACAGGCTTTTCTCTCTATATTGTGTGTCCAGGATGGCCTTGGAATGCAGGTATAGTCTCATGGGTCCATGGGAAACTTTTCCTCTCTATGGATCTGTGCAGCTCATAGTTTGGTGGCTTTTTTGCGGAAGGGAAGAGTGTTGTTTTCCATCTTATGGGTGCCCCAAAACAGGGATTCCAGATTCAGGCTCTTTTTCTGGGCATCTGGGACTTCCCACCAAGGGTTAGGATTTGCACCTAGGGGTGTATGAGGCCTGCAATGCGGGATCATGATGGTGCAACTGAGAGGGATTGTTTGAAAGCTTGCTCAGGCTGAGTCTCACAATGCCTGTTTGCTCCCATGGCGGCCCTCAGGAGTGGGAGTGGTCTCATTGGTCATATATCTGGCTCCCTCTTAGAGAGTTGGACACCCAACCCAACAGCCAAATGTCCTGCCATGAGGAAGGATGAGTTCTCTTCCGTCAGGTTCCTCTGTGCTTCAGGTTGCCCCATTGGCAGGGTTTCCAGCAAGGTCTCGAGATAGGTGCCTGAATACCAAGGATGGGTGGAGATGACGTACTTGGGCCATAGCAATCCCAAATGCTAGATATGAGGCCTAAAACTCGGTCGGGGCTCAGGCTCTGTCAGACACAGCGCTAGTGGCCATGGCAGCCTTTATATCAGAGTAGATTCGAGGGTGGAGCAGATTGATCCTCATGTGGAGTTTCTTGGGAAGATTCCCAGGCATTTGTTCATTCAATAGGGAAGGCAGAATGCTGTGTTGTGGCTCCAGATTTCCCAATCACGAGAGCTTGGGGACCAGTCAGTTTTGGGTGGAATTGTAAACAAAAGCTATGGTTCAATTCAGTGCCAAGCAGAAGGCAGTTCCAATTTGTAGCAGTTTACTCGAGACATCCAGCACTGGAATAAGGGTGGATGTCAGATGCTTGCTCACACTAGAGTTTTTGTCTATGATGACCGACAAGTGGAGGGGTGGTATAAAGAGGCCATGGAGGAGTTCACATGCTGAGGCCTGTGAACTGCTGCAAAAAGTAACATTTCTTTGTACAGAGTAGGTGAAGTCTGGTTTGTTTACTCTAGGTTTCCCCATGTGGAAAGTTTGTGAAGAAGAGCTCTCCGGCATGGATGCCAGGAAAGCACACCTCCATTGACAATTGCAGCTGAGGAACATGGCAGATTCGTTCTGGTGGCTCTGGGACAAAGTGCCAAGGCCTTGAGTTGACATGGGATCTCTTGCAGATGGGTCACAATGCTTGTTTGTTACCAGGGAGAACTTAGAATGTGCTGGTTGCTAAGGTGCCATGCAGGATTCTCCTACCCTGAGGGTTTGGCACAGGTCGAAGAGCATGGTATTCTTCTGGGGACAGGGGATGTTCTGTCGTGTGGCTCAGAGACCACATGATGTGTCATAGATTGGTATTTCAGAACAGGCCCCTGAGGACAGATGCCTGAAAACCTAATGGGGTTCCATTGAGAGCCTACTGGCATTTTAGGTTCAATCGTCTATCTCACGATCATTGACTTGGCTATTTCCCTGGATGTAGGTGATAAGGGTGTTTCAGACTGCGCATTTCCATCCCGAGTGGCCGGCAATATTGGTGTGGGCTCAGGGGCCACACAGGTTTCTCCTAATCTGGAAGGTTTGGGCAAATCTGATATGCACAGTGTCCTTGGGGTTGGCAGCCAGAGTTCTGTGGTGTGGCTCCAGAGATCACATTCTGGTGGGCATGTGAGCCATGGTTTTGGGAGAGAAGTCTGCAAACACAAATACAAATTAGGGTGAGTGGCGAGGTGATCACAGGCCCAATGCGTAGACCTGGAGGGAAGCTCCTCATGAACTATAATTAGGGAGACAGGAAGGCAGTAGCACAGGCTTTTCTCTCTGGATTGTGTGTCCAGGATGGCCTTGGAATGCAGGTGTGGTCTCATGGGTCCATGGGAGTCTTTTCCTCTCTATGGATCCTGGTGGCTCTCCATAGTTTGGTGGCTTTTTCGGGGAAGGGGAGAGTGATGTTTTCCACCTTATGGGTGCCCCAAAACAGGGATTCCAGAGACGGGCTCTGGTTCATGGCATCTGGGACATCACAACAAGTGCTAGGATTTGGGCTTAGGGGCATATTAGGCCTGCAATGCGGGTTCATGGTGGTGCAACAGAGAAGGATTGTTTGAAAGCATGCTCAGGCTGAGGGTCACAAGGCCTGTTTGCCTCCAGGGCATCCCTGAGGAGTTTGTGTGGTCTCACTGGACTTGTAAATGACTCCCCCTTTCAGGGTTGAACACCCATCCTAACAGCCAAGTTTCCTGATATGAAGAAGGAGGAGTTCTCTATTGTGCTTCAGGATGCCCCATTATCAGGGATTCCAGCAAAGGTCTGGGGACAGGTGCCTGAATACCAAGGATGGGTAGAGATGAAATACTTGAGCCATGGCATTCCCAAATACTAGATGTGGGGCTCAAACTCTGGTGACTGACACTAGGTCTGGGCTCAGGCTCTGTCAGACACAGCACTAGTGGCCAGGGCAACCTATAAATCAGGGTCCCTCCGATATAGGGCCGAGCAGATTGATCCTCATGTGGGGTTTCTGGCCAGACTCACCAGGCACTTGTTTCTATCGGGAAGGCAGAATGCTGTGTTGTGTCTCCATAATTCGCTATCAAGAAGGCTTGGGACCAGTCGGGTGAGGAAGGAATTGTAAACACAAGCTACAGTTCAATTCACTGCCAAGCGGAAGGCAGTTCCTGTGTCCAGCAGCTTTTTCGAGATATCCAGCACCTTAGTAAGGGAGGACGTCAGATATTTGCTCACACTGGAGTTTGTGTCTATGATGACTGACAAATGGAGGGGTGGCGTCAAGAAGCCATGGAGGGATTTTCACGTTGAGACTCATGAGCTGCTCCAAATAGCAAGGTTTCATTCTACTGGACAGGTGGAGTGTGGTTTATTTGCTCCAGGGTCCCCCATGTGGAAAGTTTGGGTAGCAGAGCTCTACCGCATGGATGCCTGGAATGTTCAACTTCATTGACCATTGCAACTGAAGAACATGGCAGCTTTATTCTGGTGTCTCTGTAGCAAAGTACCAAGTCCTTGATTTGACATGGAATCTCTTGCAGATGGGCCACACAGCTGGTTTGTTACCAGGTAGATCTTAGAATGTGCTGGTGGCTTAGTAGTTGTGCAGGAATCTACTACTCTGGGATTTTGCACAGATTGTAGGGTACGGTTTCCTTCTGGGGACAGGAGATGTTCTGTTGTGTGGCCCAGCCACCACATGTTGTATCATAAGTTCGCATTCTAGAACAGGCCTCTGAGGACACATGTCTGAAAACCGAATCAATGGTTCCAATGACGTCCTAGGGGCATGTTAGGTTTATTATTCTGACTCAGGACCATTGACTTGGCTGTGTTCCTGGAAGTAGGAGATCAGGGTATTTCAGACTGTGCATTTGTGTTCAGAGCGGCCGCCGAAATTGGGGTAGGCCCAGAGGCCTTGTAGGTTTCTCCTAATCTAGACAGTTTGGGCAACTGTGATGGAAACAGTTTCCTTGTGGATGGCAGGGACAGTCCTGCAGTGTGGATCCGGAGACCCCATCCTGGAGGGCATGTGTGCCATGGTTTTGGTAGATAAGTCTGCAAACACAAATTCGAATTAGGGTGAGTGGCGAGGTGATCACAGGCCCAATGCATATACCTTGAGAGCAGCTCATCTGGAACTGTAATTAGGGTGAATGGAAGGCAGTAGCACAGGCTTTTCTCTCCGGATTGTGTGTCCAGGATATCCTCGGAATGCAGGTGTGTTCTCATGGGTCCATGGGAGACATTGCCTCTCTATGGATCCTGGTGGCTCCTCATAATTTGGTGACATTTTTGGGGAAGGGATGAGTGCTGTTTTCCATCTGAAGGGTGCACCAAAACAAAAATTCCAGAGATGGTCTCTGGGTCTGGGCACCTCGAAAATCCCACCAAGTTTTATGATTTGAACCTACAGGCATACCAGGCCTGAAATGAGGGATCATTGTGGTGAATCTGAGAGGGATTTTTTGAAAGCATGCTCAGGGTGAGGGTCACAATGCCTGTTTGTGCCAAGGGTAGTCCTCAGGAGTGTGTGTGGTGTCATTGATGTTGTAACTGGCTCCCCCTTTGAGGGTAGAACACCCATCCCAAAAGCCAGGTTTATTGCCATGGGGAAAGAAGAGTTCTCTATTGTGCTTCAAGTTCCCAAATTGGCAGGGATCCCTGCCAAGGTCTGGGGACAGGTGCCTGAATATCAAGGATGGGTAGAGATGACATACTTGGGCCATGGCAATCCCAAATGCTAGATATGGGGCCTGCTCTTTAGTGGCTGAAACTCAGTCGAGCTCAGGCTCTGTCAGACACGGCACTAGTGGCCATGGCAGCCTATAAATCGGTGTTGACTCGAGGGCCGACCTGATTGATCCTCATGTGGGTTTTCAGGGCAGACTCACCAGGCATTTCTTCATTCGATGGGGAAGGCAGAATGCTGCGTTGTGGCCCCAGATTTCCCTATCAAGAGGGCTTAGGGACCAGTCAGGTGAGGATGGAATTGTAAACACAATCTATGGTTCAATTCAGTGCCAAGTGGAAGGCAGTTCCAATGTGCAGTGGTTTATTCAAGACATCCAGCACTGGGATAAGGGTGCATGTCAGATGTTTGCTTAGACTGGAGTTTGTGTCTATGATGAACGACCAATGGAGTGGTGGCATCAAGAGGCCATGGAGCAGTTTACACGCTGAGGCCTGTGAGTTGATCCAAACATAAGGTTTCCTTCTACTGGACAGGGGAGGTCTGGTTTGTTTACACCAGGTTCCCCCATGTGCAAAGTTTGTGTAGCATAGTACTCGCATGTGGATACTGGAAAGCACACCTACATTAACCATTGCACCTAAGGAACATGGCAGGTTCTTTCTGGTTGCTCTAGGGCAAAGTACCAAGGCCTGGATTCTAATGAAGTTGGGTCACAATGCAGTTTTCTTACCACGGAAATCTTACTATGTGCTGGTGGCTAAGGGGCCATGTATGATTAGTCTATCCTGATGGTTTGACACCGGTCGAAGAACACGGTTTCTTTCTGGGTATCGGAGATGTTCTGTTGTGGGGCTCACGGACCAAATGTTGTATCATAAGTTGGTATTCCAGAACAGGCCTCTGAGGACAGATGCCTAAAAACTTCATCTAGGGTTCCAATGAAGTCCAAGGGGAATTTCAGGTTGAATCATCAGACTCAGGACCATTGACTTCGGTGTCTGCCTATATGTAGGCAATCAGGGTGTTTCTGACTGTGCCTTTGTGTACAGACTGGCCTCCAATATTGGGGTGGGCTCTGGGGCCTTGCAGGTTTCTCCTAATCTTGAAGGTTTAGGCAAATTTGTGGGCACGGTTTCCTTGGGGGTGGCAGGCACAGTCCTGTGGTGTGGCTCCAGAGACTCCATCGTGGAGGGCATGTAAGCCATGGTTTTGGGAGAGAAGTCTGCAATCACAAACTCGGATTAGGTTGAGTTGCGAGGTGATCGTAGGCCCAATGCATAGACCTGGAGGGCAGATCGTCAGGAACTGTAAATCACGTACCTCGAAGGCACTAGCACTGGCTTTTGTATCTGGATTGTGTGTCCATGATAGCCTTGGAATGCAGGTGTGTTCTAATGTTTCCATGAGAGTATTTTCCTCTCTACGGATCCTGGAAGCTCCCAATAGTATGGTGGCTTTCTCGTTTGAATGGAAGAGTGCTGTTTTCAATCTTAGATGTTCCCCCAAAAAGGGATTCCAGAGAAGGGCTGTGAGTCTGGGTGCTTGGAAAATCCCACCAGGATTAGGATTTGGGCCTAGGGGAGTACCAGGCCTACAATGTGTGACTTGGAGGTACAACTGAGAGCGTTTGTTTGAAAGCATGCTAGTCTGAGTGTCACAATGCCTGATGTGATTAGGGCAGCCCTTATGAGTGGGAGTTGTCTCCTTGGCCATGCAGCTGGCTACCACTTTAATGTAGGACACCCATCCCAACTACCAGGATTCCTGCCATGGAAAAGGAAGAATTCTCTATTGTGCCTCAGGTTCCCCCATTAGCAGGTATTCTAGCAAATGTCTGGGGACAGATGCCTGAATACCAAGGATGGGTAGAGATGAGGGACCTGAGACATGGCCAGTCTCACATGCCTGACTCTCTGAGTAGCTGACATGAATTGAGCACTCAGGCTCTGTCAGAAACAGAACTAGTGGTCAGGGCTGAGTATGAATCAGGGATCCCTCAAGGGCTGAGCAGATTGATCCTCATGCAGAGTTTCTGGGCAGAATCACCATGCCCTTCTTCTTTCTAAGGGGAAGGCAAAAAGCTGCGTTGTGGCCCCAGAATTCCCTATCAAGCGGGCTTGGGGACCAGTAGGGTGAGGATGGAATTGTAAACTCAAGCTAAGGTTCAATTCAGTGCCAAGCAAAAGGCAGTTCCATTGTGCAGTGTCTGATTCCAGATATCCAGCACCTGAGTAAAGGTGAAAGTCAGACATTTCCTCATGCTGGAGTTTATGTCTATGATGACCGATGAATGGAGGGGTGGCGTCAAGAGGCCATGGAGGATTTCACATGCTGGGGCTTGTGAGATGCTTCAAACAGCAAAGTTTCCTTCTACCACACAGGGGGAGACTGGTTTATTTGCTCCAGGGTCCCCCATGTGGAAAGTTTGGGTAGCAGAGCACTCCCACGTGGATGCCTGAAAAGCACACCTTCATAAAAATTGCAGCTGAGAAACATGGCCAATTCGTTCTGGTGGCTCTTGGGCGAATTACCAAGGCCTGGAGTTGACATGAAGTCTCATGAAGATGGGTCATAATGCAGGTTTGTTACCATGGAGACCTTACTGTGTGCTGGTGGCTAAGGGACCATGTAGGATTCATCTACCCTGAGGGTTTGACACTGGTCAAAGGGCACGGTTTCCTTCTCGGACCAGAGATGTTCTGATGTGGGGCTAACGGACCAAATGTATCATAATTTGATATTGCAGAACAGGCCTCTGAGGATAGATGCCTGAAAATTTAATCTAGGGTTCCAATAAAATCCTAACGGAATGTCAGGTTCAATCCTCTGACTCAGTATCATTGACTTCAAAGTCTGCCTAGATGTAGGTGATCAGGGTGTTCCAGACTGTGCATTTGTGTACAGAGTGGCAACCAGTATTGGGGTGGGCTCAGGGGCCTTGCAGGTTTCTCCTAATCTGGAAAGATAGGGCAATTTGATGGGCACAGTTTCCTTGGCAATGGTGGGCACAGTCCTGTGGTGTGGCTCCAGAGACCCCATGCTGGAGGGCATGAGAGCCATGGTTTTGGGAGGGAAGTCTGCAAACACAAATGCGGGTTAGGTTTAGTGGCGAAGTGATTGTAGGCCCAATGCATACTCCTGGAGGGAAGCTCCGAGTGAAATGTAAATCGCATGCCTCAAAGGAGGTAGCACAGGCTTTTTTATCTGGATTGTGTATCCACGATGGACTAAGAATGCAGGTGTGGTCTCAGGTGTCCATGGGTGATATTTCCTCTCAAGTATCCTGGCGGCTCCTTATAATGTGGTGGCTTTCTCAGAGAGGAAAGAGTTCTGTTTTCCATATTAAGGGTGTCCCATAACAGGGATTGCAGAGAAGTGCTCTGGCTCTGGGCACCTGGAAATACCCACCAAGGGTTATGATTTGGGCATAGGGGCTTACCAGGCCTCCAATGCAAGTCCTGGAGATACAACTGAGAGCGTTTGTTTGAAAGCATGCTCAGGCTGAGGGTCACTATGCAAGCTTTTGCATAGGGTGGCCCTCAGGAATGGGGGTGGTCTCAATGGCCATTCAGTAGGCTAACACTCTGAGTGTTGGACACCCTTCCGAACTTACAGGAATCCTGCCATGGGGAATGAGGATTTCTCTATTGTGATTCAGGTTCCCTCATTGGTAGGGATTCCAGGAAAGGTCTGGGGACACATGCCTGAATACCAAGGATGGGTAAAGATGACGGCTCTGTTCCGTGGCCAGTCTAACATGCGGGATATGGGCCCCGCCTTCTAGGTGGCTGACACGAGGTCGGGGCTTAGGCTCTGTCAGACACAACACTAGGGGCCAGGGCTGTCTATAATTCAGGGTTCCCTCAAGGGACAAGTAGACTGATCATAATGTGGAGTTTCTGGGCAGACTCACCAGGCCCTTCTTCTTTCTATTGGGAAGGCAGTATGCTGTGTTGTGGCTGCAGAATTCCCTATCATGAGGGCTTGTGGACCAGTAGGGTGAGGATGGAATTGTAAACCCAAGCTATGAATAAATTCAGTGACAAGCGAATGGCATTTCCAGTGTGCAGCGGCTGATTCGAATATCCAGCACCTGAGTAAGAGCAGACGTCAGATGTTTGCTCAAGCTGGAGTTTGTGTCTATAATGACCGACAAATGGAGAGGAGTTGAAAAGAGGTCATAGAGGATTTCCCACACTTGAGCTTGTGAGATGCTCCAAACAGCCAGGTTTCCTTCTACAGGACAGGGCAGTCAGATTTGTTTGCTCGAGAGTCCCCCATGTGGAAAGTTTGGGTAGCAGAGCACTCCCACATGGATGCCTGGAAAGCACACTTCCACTGAACATTGCAGCTGAGGAACATGACAGGTTGTTTCTGAAGGCTCTGGGGTGAAGTACCAAGGCCTGTAGTTGACATGGAATCTCATGAAGATGGCTCACAATGCTGGCTTGTTACCAGTGAGATCTTAGAATCTGCTGGTGGCTACGGGCCAAGTAGGATTCATCTACCCTGAGGGTTTGACACAGTTTCAAGAGCACGGCTTCCATCTAGAGAAAGGAGATGTTCTATTGTGGGGATCAGGGACCATATGTTGTATCATAAGTTGGTACTCCAGAACAGGTCTCTGATTACAGATGCCTGAAAACCTAATCAGGGGTTACAATGAGGTCATAGGAGCATGTCAGGTTCAATCTTCTGACTGAGAAACACTGACTTGGGTATCTGCCTGGATTCAGGTGATCAGCGTATTTCAGAATGCACATTTGTGTCCAGAGGGGCCTCCAGTATTGGGGTGGGCTCAGGGGCCTTGCAGGTTTCTCCTTATCTCGAAGTTTTAGGCAAATGTGACGGACACATTTTCCTTGGGGATGGCAGGCACAGTCCTTTGGTGTGGCTCCAGAGACCCCATCCTGGAGGAAATATGAGCCATGGTTTCGGGATAGAAGTCTGTAAGCACAAACTCGGGTTAAGGTTAGCGGTGAGGTGATCGCAGGCCCAATGCATAGACCTGGAGGGCAGCTCGTCTGGAACTATAAATTATTTGCCTTGAAGGTGGTAGCACAGGCTTGTGTATCTGGCTTTTGTGTCCAGGATGGCCTCGGAATACAGGTGTGGTCTCATGGATCCATGGGAGATTTTTCCTCTCAAGGATCCTAGCGGCTCCCTATACTATGGTGGCTTTCTTGGCGAAGGGGAGAGTGCTATTTTCCATCTTAGGGGTGTCCCAAAACAGGGATTCCAGAGACAGGCTGTGTTTCTGGGCCCCTGAAAAATCCCACCAGGTGTTAGGATTTGTGCTTAGGGGCATATCAGGCCTGCAAATTTGGATTCTGGAATGCAACTGAGAGAGTTTGTTTGAAAGCATGCTCATGTTGGGGGTCACAATGCCTGCTTGTGTCCAGGGCGGCCCTCATGAGTGGGCGGGTTATCATTGGCCATTCAGCTGGCTACCACTCTGAGGTCTGGAAACCCATCCCAAGAGCCATCATTCCTGCCATGGGGAAGGAGGATTTCCTTATTGTGCTTCTGGTTCCCCCATTGGCAGGGATTTCAGCAAATGTCTGGGGACAGATGCCTGAATCAAGAATGGGTAGAGATGACAGCCCTGGGACATGGCTGGTCTCACATTCTGGAGTTGGAGCCCAGTCTCTGGGTCCTGACACGAGGTCAGAGACGAGGTTCTGTCAGACTCAGCGCTAGTGGCCAGGTAAACCTATAAATGGGGTTCACTCGAGGGTCGAGTAGATTTATCCTCATGTAGGGTTTCTGGGCAGTCTCTCCAGGCTGTTTTTTCTTGCTATGGGGAAGGCAGAATGCTGTGTTGTGGCTTCAGAATTCCCTATCAAGAGAGCTTACTGAACACCAGGGTGAGGATGGAATTGCAAACCCAAGCTACTTTTTTTTTTCAAGATTTTATTTATTTGTCAGAGAGCGAGCGAGAGCAAGCACAGGCAGACAGAGTGGAAGGCAGAGTCAGACGGAGAAGCAGGCTCCCTGCGGAGCAAGGAGCCTGATGTGGGATTCGATCCCAGGACGCTGGGATCATGACCTGAGCCGAAGGCAGCTGTTTAACCAACTGAGCCACCCAGGCGTCCCGCCAAGCTACTTTTAAATTCAGTGCCAAGCATAAGGCAATTCCAGTGTGTAGCAGCTGATTCAAATATCCAGCACTTGAGTAAGTGCAGATGTCAGTTGATTGCTCACGCTGGAGTTAGTGTCTATGATGACCAACAAATGGATGGGTGGCCTCAAGAGGCCATGGAGGATTACCCACCCTCAGGCTTGAGATACTCCATACAGAAAAGATTCCTTTTACCGTACAGGGGAGTCTGGTTTGTTTCCTCCAGGGTTCCCCATGTGGAAAGTTGGTATCAAAGCACTCCCGCTTGATGCCTGGAAAGTACACCTACATTGACCATGGCAGCAGAGGAACATGGCAGTTTCATTCTGGTGGCTCTGGGCCGAAGTGCCAAGGGCTGGAGTTGTCATGGAGTCTCATGAAGATGGGTCACAATGCTGGTATGTTGTCAGGGAGATCATAGAATGTGCTGGTTGCCAGGGGGCCTTGAAGTATTCATCTACCCAGAGTGTTTGACACAGGTCCAGAGCACAGCTTTCTTCTAAGGACAGGAGATGTTCTTTTGTGTGGCTCAGTGACCATATTGTATCATACATTGATATTCAGAACAGCCTTCTGAGTACAGATACCTGAAAACCTATGCTAGTGTTCCAGTGAATCCTAGGAGCATGTCAGGTTCAATCTTCTGTCTGAGGACCATTGACTTGGATATCAGCCTGGATGTAGGTGATATGGTGTGTCAGACTGTGCATTTGCGTCCAGAGTGGCCTCCAATATTGGGCTGGGCTTAGGGGCCTTGCAGGTTTCTCCTAATCTAGAGGGTTTGTTTAATAGTGACAATCACAGTTTCCTTTGGGAAGACAGGTACAATCCCGTGGTGTGGCTCCAGTTATCACAAACTGGAGGGCATGTGAGCCATGGTTTTGGGAGGAAAGTCTGAAAACACAAACTTGGGTTAGGGTTAGTGGCAAGGTTATCACAGGCCCAATGCATAGACATGGATGGCAGCTCTTCAGGAACTGTTAATCGGGTGACTCAAAGGCAGAATCACAGGCTTTTTTCTCTGTATTGTGTGCAGGATGGCCTCAGAATGCAGTTGTGGCCTCATGGGTCCATGGGAGATTTTTCCTCTCTAAGGATCCTGGTGACTCCCAATAGTTGGTGGCTTTTTCGGGGAAGGGAAGAGTGCTTTTTTTCATGTTAGGGGTGCCCCAAAATATGGATTCCAGAGACCGACTCTGGCTTTGGTCCCCTGGAAAATCCCACCAAGTGTTAGGATTTGGGCCTAGTGGCTTACCAGGCCTGCAGGCAGGATCCTGGAGGTGCAACTGAGAGGTCTTGTTTGAAATCATTCTCAGGCTGAGGGTCAAAATACTTGCTTATGCCCAGGTGGCCCTCATGAGTGGGCGTGGTCACATTGGCCATGCAGCTGGCTCCCACTTTGAGGGTTGGAAAACCATCCCAACAGCCAGAATCCTGCCATGGG
Organism: Mustela nivalis; assembly: GCF_964662115.1. NCBI lineage: Eukaryota > Metazoa > Chordata > Mammalia > Carnivora > Mustelidae > Mustela > Mustela nivalis. The sequence goes on from NW_028135152.1 coordinate 22,694, forward strand.
GAAAGAGGAGTTCTCTATAGTGCTTCAGGTTCCCCCATTGGTAGGGATTCCAGCTAAGATCTAGGGGACAGATGCCTGAATACCAAGGATGGGTAGTAATGACAGCCCTGGGCCATGGCCGTCTCACATGGTTAATGTGGGCCCCACCCTCTGGGTTGCTGACACGAGGTAGGGGCTCAGGCTCTGTCAGACACAGCACTAGTGGCTAGGGCAAACTATAAATAGGGGTTCCCTCCTGGGCTGAGTATATTGATCTTCATGTGCAGTTTATGGGCAGACTCACCAGGTCCTTCTATCTATGAAGAAGGCAGAATGTTGCGTTGTGGCTCCAGAATTCCCTATCAAGAGATATGGCAGACCAGTAGGTTGAGGATGAAATTGTAGTCTGAAGCTAGGCTTAAATTCATTGCAAAGCGGAAGGCAGTTCCAGTGTGCAGCAGCTGATTCCAATATCAGCACCTGAATATGGGCGGATGTCAGATGTTTGCTCAGGCTGGAGTTTGTGTCTATGATGACCAACAAATGGAGAGGTGGCATCAAGAGGCCATGGAGGATTTCCCACCCTGGGGCTCAGGGGCCATAATTTGTATCATAAGTTGGTATTCCAGAAGAGGCCTCTGAGGACAAGTGCCTGAAAAGTTAATCCCTCTTCCAATGAGGTCCTAGGGCCATGTCAGGTTCAATTATCTGACTCAGGACCATTGATTTGGGTGTCTGCCTGGATGGAGGTGATCAGGGTGTTTCAGACTGTGCATTTGCATCCAGAGCAGCCTCCAATATTGGGATGTGCTCAGGAGCCTTCCAGGTTTCTCCTAATCAGGAGGGTTTGGGCAACTGTGATGGGTCCAGTTTCCTTGGGGATGGCAAGCACAGTCTTGTGGTGTGACTCTAGGGGCCCCATCCTGGAGGACATGTGAGCAATGTTTTTTAGAGAGAGATCTGCAAACACAAACTCGGGATAAGGTTAATGGAGAGGTGTTCACAGCCCCAATTGAAAGATCTGGAGGGCAGCACGTCAGGAACTGTAAATCAGGTGACTCAAAGCCAGTAGCACAGTCTCTTGTATCTGGATAGCATATCCACGCTGGCCTCGGAATACAGGTGTGGACTCATGGGACCATGGGAGATTCTTCTTCTCAAGGATCCTGGGGGATCCCATTAGTTTGGTGGCTTTCTCAGGGAAGTGAAGAGTGCTGTTTTCCATCTTAGGGGTGCCTCAAAACAGGGATTCCAGTGACGGGCTCTGGGTATGTGCACATGGAACATCCCACGATGTGTTAGGATTTGGGCTTAAGGGCATATCAGGCCTGCAATGAAGGATCCTGGAGGTGCAACTAAGAGCATTTTTTTGAAGGCTTGATCAAGCTGAGGGTTACAATGGCTACTTGTGCCCAGGGCAGCCCTCATGAGTGGGCATTGTCTCCTTGGCCATGCAGCTGGCTCCCACTTTGAGGTTTGGACACCCATATCAACAGCCAGGATTCCTACCATGGGGAAGGAGGAGTTCTCTATTGTGCTTTAGGTTACCCCATTGGTAGGGATTACATAAAAGGTCTGGGGACAGGTGCCTGAATACCAAGGATGGGTAGAGATGATGGACTTGGGCCCTGGCCAATCTCACATGCTGGATATGGGCTCATATCTCTGGGTGCCTGAAACTAGGTCTTGGCTCAGGCTCTGTCAGACACAGTACTAGTACTAGTACTAGTACTAGTGCCTAGGACAGCCTATAAATCAAGGTTCCATCGAGTGCCAAGTAGATTGATCCTCATGTGGAGTTTCTGTGAAGATTCACCAGGCCCTATTTCTTTCTAGTGGGAATGCAGAATGTTGCCTTGTGGCTCCAAATTCCCTCTCTAGAGGGCTTGCAGACCAGGAGGCTGAGGATGGAATTCTAAACCCAAGCTATTGTTAAATTCAGTGTCAAGTGAAACGCAGTTCCAGTGTGCAGTGGTGGAAAAGAAAATGCAGAATCTAAATAACGGCAGATTTCAGATGTTTTCTCATGCTGGAGTTTTTGTCTATGATGACTGACAAATGGAGGGGTTGTGTCAAGGGCCATGGAGGATTTCTCCTGCTGGTGCTTCTGAGATGCTCCAAACAGAGGGTTCCCTTCTACTGGTCAGTGGCAGTCTGGTTTGTTTGCTCCAGGGTCCCACATGTGGAAAGAATAAGTAGAAGAGCACTCCCACATGGATGCCTGGAAAGCACACCTCCACTGACCATATCAGGTGAGGAACATGGCAGGTTCATTCTGGTGGCTCTGGGGCGAATTACAAAGGACTTGAAGTGACATGGAATCTCATGAAGATGGATCACAATGCTGTTTGTTTGTTACCAGAGAGATCTTAGAATGTGCTGGGGGCTAAGGGGCTGTGCATAATTCATATACCCCGACCCTTGACACAAGTTGAAGAGCACGAATTCCATCTGGGGACAGGAGATATTCTATTGTGGTGTTCAGGGACCAATCTTCTGACTCAGGACCATTGACTTGGGTGTCTTCCTGGATGGAGGTGATCAGGGTGTTGCACACTGTGCATTTGTGTCCAGAGTGGCCTCCAATATTGGACTGGGCTTAGGGGACTTGCAGGTCTCTCCTAATCTGGAGGGTTTGGGCAACTGTGATGGACACAGTTTCATTGGGGATAGCAGGATCTTTCCTGTGGTGTGGCTACAGAGACCCATCATAGAGGGTATGTGAGCCATGGTTTTGGGAAAGAAGTCTGCAAACACAAACTTGGGGTAGGGTTAATGGCGAGGTGATCACAGGCCCAATGCGTAGGTCTGTAGGGCAGCTCGTCTGGAACTGTAAACCAGGTGATTCGAAGGTGGTAGCACAGTCCCTTGTATCTGGATTGTGTGTCCCGGATGTCCTCGGAATGAAGGTGTGGTCTTATGGAGCCCTGGGAGATTTTTCCTCTCTACGCATCCTGGCAGCTCCTAATAGTTTTCTCAGGGGAGGGAAGAGTGCTGTTTTCCATCATAGGGGTGCTTCAAAACAGAGATTCCAGAGACGGGCTCTGGTTATGTTGGCATGGAAAATCCCACGAAGTGTTAGGATTTGGTCCTAAGGGCATACCAGGCCTGCGATGCGGGACCCTGCAGAAACAACTGAGAGCATTTGTTTGAATGCATGCTAAGGTTGAGGGACACAATGCCTGCTTTGGCCCAGGCGGCCCTTATGATTGGGCGTTGTCTCATTGGCCATGCACCTGGTTCTAATTCTGAGGGTTGGGCACCCATAGCAACAGCCAGGCTTCCTGCCATGGGGAAGGAGGAGTTCTCAATTGTGCTTCAGGTTCCCCCACTGGTAGGGATTCCAGCAAAGATCTGGGATAGTTGCCGGAATACCAAGGATGGGTAGAGATGACTGGGCCATGGCCAGTCCCACATGCTGGATAAGGGCCCCACACTCTGGGTGGCTGGCACGAGGTTGGGGCTCAGGCTCTCTCAGACACAGCACTAGTGGCCAGCGCAAAGTATAAATCGGGGTTCCCTCGAGGGCCAAGTAGATTGATCTTCATGGGGAGTTTCTGGGCAGACTCACCAGGCCCTTCTTCTTTCTATGGGGAAGGCAGAATGTTGCGTTTTGTCTCCCTAATTCCCTCTCAAGAGGACTTGCAGTCCAGTAGGGTGAGGATGGAATTGTAAACCCAAACTATGCAAGAATACAGTGTCAAGTGAAAGGTATTTCCAGTGTGCGTGACTGATTCGAATATCCAGCACCTGAGTAAGAGCAGATGTCAGATGTTTGCTCATGCTGGAATTTGTGTCTATGATGACTAACAAATGGAGGGTTGGCATCAAGAGAATGTGGAGGACTTCCCAGGCTGGGGCTTGTGAGATGCTCCAAACAACCAAGGTTTCCTTCAACCTGACAGGAGCAGTCTTATTTGTTTGCTCTAGGGTTCCCTATGTGGAATTTTTGTGTAGCAGAGAACTACCTTGGATGCCTAGAAAGCACACGTCCATTGACCTTTGTACCTGAGGAACATGGCAGATTCGTTTCATGGCTCTTGGGCAAAGTACCAACACCTTGAGTTGGCATCAAGTCTCAGGAAGTTGGGTCACAATGCTGGTTTGTTACCAGGGAGATCATAGAAGCTGCTGGGGCTAATGGGTCATGCAGGATCCATCTACCCTGAAAGTTGGACATAGATCCAAGAGCACATTTTCCTTCTGGAGACAGGAGATGTTCTGTTGTGGGAATCAGGGACCACATGTTGTATCATAACTTGGTATTCCAGAACAGGACTCTGAGAACAGATGTCTGAAGACCCAATCTAGGGTTCCAGTGAAGTCCTAGGGGCATGTCAGGTTCAATCATCTGACTCAGAACCATTGACTTGGCTTTCTGCCTCGGTGGAGGTGCTCAGGGTGTTTCAGACTGCACGTTTGCATCCAGAGCAACCTCCAATATTGGGGTGGGTTCAGGGGCCTGGCAGGTTTCTCCTAATCTGGAGGGTTTGGACAACCTGATGGGCACAGTTTTCTTGGGGATGGCAGGAACTTTCCTGTGATGTGGCTTGAGGGACCACATCCTGGTGGGCATGTAAGCCATGGTTTTGGGAGAGAAGTCGGCAAACACAAACTGGGGTTAGGGTTAGTGTCGAGATGATCACAGGCCCAATGCATAGACATGGAGGGCAGCTCGTCAGGAAATGTAAATAGGATGACTCGAAGGCGGTAGCAAAGACTTTTCTCTCTGGATTGTGTGGACAGGATGGCCTCAGAATGCAGGTTTGTTTTCATGGGTCCATGAGATTTTTTCTCTCTAAGGATCCTGGCGGCTCCCAATAGTTTGGTGCCTTTCTCAGGGAAGGGAAGAGTGCTGCTTTCCATCTTAATGGTGCCCCAAACAGGGATTCTGAGACGGACTCTGGGTCTGGGCACCTGGAAAATCCCACCAAGGGTTAGGATTTGGGCCTAGGGGCATACCAGGCCTGCAATGCTGGTACTGGAGGAGCAACTGAGAGTGTTTGTTTGAAAACATGCTCAGGCTGAGGATCACCATGCCTGCCTGTGCCCATGTCGGCCCTCAGGAGTGGGCATGGTCTCCTTGGCATGCAGCTGGCTCCCACGCTGAGGGTTGGACAACCAATATTCCTGCCATGGGGAAGGAGGTGTTCTCATTGTGTTTCAGGTTCGCCATTGGCAGGAATTCCAGCAAAGTTTGGGGGACAGATGACTGGATACCAAGGATGGGTACAGATGATGGCCCAGGGCCATGGCCGATCTCTCATGCTAAATATGTGCCCTCAACTCTGGGTGGCTGACACGAGGTCGGGGCTTAGACTCTGTCAGACACAGCACTAGTGGTCAGGGAAATCTATTAATCAGGGTTGCCTCGTGGTCTGAGTAGATTGATCCTCATATGAGGTTTCTGGGCAGACTCAACAGGTCCTTCTTCTTTCTATGTGGAAGGCAGAATACTGCGTTGTGGCTCCAGAATTCCCTATCAAGAGATATTGTGGACCAGTGTGGTGAGGATAGAATAGTAATACAAAGCTATGGTTAAGTTCAGTGAAAAGCAAAAGGCAGTTCCAGTGTGCAGCTGCCGTTTCGAATATCCAGCACCTGAGTAAGGGTGGATGTCAGATGTTTGCTCACACTGGAGTTTGTGTCTGTGATTACCCACAAATGGAAGGGTGGCGTCAAGAGGCCATGGAGGATTTCCCATGCTGGGGCTTGTGACATGCTCCAAATAGCAAAGTTTCTTTCTACCGGACAGGAGAAGTCTGGTTTGTTTTCTCTGGTTTCTCCATGTGGAAAGTTTTGTAGCAGAGAACCCCACAGGGATGCCTGGAAATCACCCCTCTATTGACCATTGCACCTGAGGAACATGGCAGGTGCATTCTGGTGGCTCTGGGGCAATATATCGAGACCTTGAGTTGACATGGAGTCTCATGAAGATGGGGCACAATGATGGTTTGTTACCAGGAATATCATAGAATGTGCTGGTTGCTAAGGGGCCATTCAGGATCCAAATACCCTAAGGGTATGACACAATTCCAGGAGCATGGCTTCCTTTTTGGGGAGGACATATTCTGTTCTGTGGCTCAGGGACTATATATTTTATCATAAGTTGATATTCCAGAGCAGGCCTCTGACGACAGATACCTGTAAACCTAATCTAGTGTGCCAATGAAGTCCTCGGGGCATGTCAGGTTCAATCTTCTGACTCAGGAGCATTGACTTGGGTGTCTGCCTGTATGGAGGTGATCAGGGTGTCTCAGACTGTGCATTTGTGCCCAGAGCGGCCTCCATTATTTGGCTGCGCTCAGGGGCCTTGCAGGTTTCTCCTAATCTAAAGGTATCGGGCAAAAGTGATGGGCACAGTTTCCTTGAGGATCTCAGGCACAGTCTTGTGGTGTGGCTTCAGATGCCAGAACCTGGAGGTCATGTGAGCCATGGTTTTAGGAAGGAAGTCTGCAAACACAAACTCAGTTTAGGTTAATGGCAAGGTGATTGCAGGCCCAATGCATAGACCTGGAAGGCAGCTCGTCAGGAACTGTAAATCCGATGACTCAAAGGTGATAGCACATGATATGTATCTGGATTGTATGTCCAGGATGGCCTCGGAATGCAGGTGTGTTCTCATGGGTCTATGGCAGATTTTTCCACTCAAGGATCCTGGTGGCTACCAAGAGTTTGGTTACTATCTCGGGGAAGGGAAGAGTGCTGTTTTCCATCTTAAGGGTCCCCCAAAATAGGGATTCCAGAGATGGGCTCTGTGTCTGGGCCCCTGTAAAATCCCACTAGGGTTAGGATTTGGGCCTAGGTGTGTACTAGGCCTGCAATTCGGGGTCCCAGAGATGCAATTGAGAGCGTTTGGTTGAAAGCATGCTCAGGCTGAGGTCACAATGCCTGCTTGTGCCCGGGTAAGCCATCATGAGTTCACATGGTCTCCTTGGCCATGGAGCTGCCTTCCACTTTGAGGGTTGAGCAACTATCCCAACTGTCAGAATACCTTCCATGGGGAAGGAGGAGTTCTCTATTGTGCTACAGGTTTCCCCAATGGCAAGGATTTCAGCAAAGGTGTGGGTACAGATGCCTGAATACCAAGAATAGAAGAGAAGACAGACTTGGGCCATAGCTGGTCTCACATGCTGTATATGGGCCCTGATCTCTCAGTGGCTGACACTAGGTCCTGGCTCCGGCTATGTCAGACACAGCACTAGTGCCCAGGGCAGCCTATGAATCAGGGTTCCGTCTAGCACCGAGAAGATTGACCATCATATGGAGTTTCTGGGCAGACTCTCCAGGCCCTTTTTCTTTCTATGGGGAAGCCAGAATATTGTGTTGTAGCTCCAGAATTCCCTCACAATAGGGCTTGTGGACCAGTAGGCTGAGGATGGAATTGTAAACCCAAGCTATGGCTTAATTCAGTCAAACTAAAGGCAGTTCCAGTGTGCAGCGATCGAATTGAAATCCAGCAACTGAGTAAGGGCGGATGTCAGATGTTTGCTCATGCTGGAGTTTGTGTCTATGATGACTGACAAATGGAGTGGTGGCTTCAAGAGGAAATGGAGGATTTCCCACGCTGGGGCTTGTGAGATGCTCCAAACAGAAGGTTTCCTTCTACCGGACAGGGGCATTCTGTTTTTTTGTCTCAAGGGTCCCCGCCAATTGCAAAGTTTGTGTAGCAGAGCACCCCCGTATGGTTGCCTGGAAACCACACCTCCACTGACCATTGCAGCTTAGGAACATGGCAAGTTCATTCTGGTGGCTCTGGGGCGAAGTACTAAGGGCTTATTTCTACATGGAATGTCATGAATATGGGTAACAATGCTGTTTTGTTACCTGGGAATTCTTAGCCTGTCATCTGTACACATCCTTGGTATTAAGGCAACTTTCCACAGACCTTTCCTGTAACCCTGCCAATGGGGGAACCTGAAGCACAATAGAGAACTCCTCTTTCCATTGCAGGAAGCCTGGCTGTTGCAATGGGTGTCCAACCCTCAAATTGGGATCCAGCTATATGGCCAATGAGACTACGCCCTCTCCTGAGGGCCCCCCTGGGCACAAAGAGGCATGATGACCCTCAGCCTGAGCATGCTTTCAAACAAGCCCTCTCTGTTACACCACTAGGATCCTGCATTGCAGGCCTGGAATGCCCCTAGGCCCAAATCCTAACACTTGGTGGGATATTCGGGCACCCAGACCCAGAGCCCGTCTCTGGAATCTCTGTTTTGGCATAAGCCTAAGTTGGAAAACAGCATTCTTCCCTGTTTTGGAGCACCCCTAAGATGGAAAAGAGCACTCTTTTCTTCTCTGAAAAACCACCAATCTATGGAGATCCACCAGGATCCTTAGAGAGGAAAAGTCTCCCATTGAACCATGAGACCACGTCTACATTCAGAGCCCATCCTGGACACACAATCCAGATAGAAAAGCCTGTGCTACCAGCTTTCAGTCACCCTAATTACAGTTCCTGACGTGATGCCTTCTAGGTCTATGCATTGGACCTGCGATCACCTTGCCACTATCCCTGACCCAAATTTGTGTTTGCAGACTTCCCTCCCAAAACCATGGCTCTCATATCCTCAAGGAGGTGGTCTCTGAAGCCTTACCACAGGACTGGGCCTGCCATCCCCAAGGAAACTGTGCCCATCACAGTTCCCCAAAGCCTCCAAGTTAGGAGAAACCTGCAAGGCCCCTGAGCCCACCCCAATAGTGGAAGTGGCTCTGGATGCAAATGCACAGTCTGAAACACCCTGATCACCTACATCCAGTCAGACAACCATATCAATGGTCCTTAGTAAGAAAATTGAACCTGATGGGCACCAAGGACATCATTGGATCTCTAGATTAGGTTGCCAGCATCAATCCTCAGAGGCCTGTTCTTGAATACCAAGTCAGGATACAACATATGTACCCTGAGCCACAAAACAGAACATCTCCTCTCCCAAGATGGAAACTGTGCACATCGACCTGTGCCAAACCCTCAGCGTGGCCCATAGTGACCAATACATTCTAAGACCTCCCTTGTAACAAACCAGTTTTGGGACACATCTGTAAGAGATTCCAAGTCAACTCAAGGCCTTGGTACTTGGCACCAGAACCACCAAAACGAACCTGTCATGTTCCTCAGCTGCAATGGTCATTGGACGTGTGCTTTCCAGTCATCCATGCGGAGGGCTCTGCTACGCAAACTTCCACTTGAGGGACCCTGGAGGAAAAAAAAACAGACTCCTCCTGTCCATTAGAAGGAAACCTTGTTGTTTGGAGCATCTCACAATCTTAAGCGTGGGTAATCCTCCATTGCCTCCTGAAGCCACCCCTCCATTAGTCGTCATCCTAGACACAAACTCAAGTGTGAGCAAATATCTGACATCTGCCCTTACTCAGGTGCTGGATATCTCGTATAAGCTGCTGCACATTGAAACTGACTTCCGCTTGGCACTCAATTTAAGCATAGCTAGTGTTTACAATTGCATTCTCACCCTATTTGTCCCCAAACCCTCTTGATAGGGAATTCTGGATCCATAAGACAGCATTCTGCCTGCCCCACAGAAAGAAGTGCTTCGTGAGTCTGGCCAGAAACCCTACATGAGGATCAATTTACTCGGCCCTGGAGAGAACCCCAATATATAGACTTCTCTGGCCACTAGTGCTGTGTCTGACACAGCCTGAGCCCAGACCTCGTGTCAGCCACCCAGAGAGCGGGGCCCATATCCAGCATGTGAGAACGGCCATGGCCCAAATCTGTCATCTCTATGCATCCTTGGTATTCAGGCACCTGTCCCCAGACCTTTGCTGTAATCCCTGCCTATGGGGGAACATGAAGCACAATAGATATTTCCTCCTTTCCCATGGCTGGAAACCTGGCCATTGGAATGTGTGTCCATCCCTCAGTGTGGGAGCCAGAAAATGGACAATGGGACCACGCCCACTCCTGAGGGCCACCCTGGGCACAAACAGGCATTGTAATGCTCAGCCTGAGCATGTTTCCAAACAAGCCCTCTCAGTTGCAGCACCAAGATCCTGCATTGCAGGCCTGGTCTGCCCATAAGCCCAAATCCCAACCCTTGGTGGGATTTTCCAGGCGCCTAGACCCAGAGCCCATCTCTGGAATCTCTGTTTTGGGGCACACCTAAGATCGAAAATAGCAGTCTTCCCATACCAAAAAGTCATCAAAATATTGGGAGCCGCCTGTATCCTTAGAGGAAAAATCTCCCATGGACCCATGAGGCCACAGCTACATTCTGACGTCACCCTAGACACACAATCCAGATATAAAAGCCTGTGCTTCCGCCTTCGGGTCATTCCAGTTACTGTTCCTGACGAGTAGCCTTCCAGGTCTACACATTGCCCTGCGATAACCTAGCCACTAAACCTAACCCAAGTTTGTGTTTGCAGACTTCCCTCCCAGAACCATGGCTCACATGCCCTCCAGGGTGGAGTCTCTGGAGCCACACCACAGGACTGTGCTTGCCATCCCCATGGAAATTGTGCATGTCAGTTAACCAAACCCTCCAGAGTTGGTTGAAACATTCAAGGCCCCTGTGGCCACCTCAATATTGGAGGTTACTCTGGACATAAGTGCACAGTCTGAAACTCCCTGATCACCTACATTCTGGCAGACACCCAAGTCAACTGTCCTAAGTCTGAAGATTGAACCTCTCATGCCCCTGGGACTCATTGGAACCCTAGATTAGGTTGTCGGGCATCTGTCTTCAGAGGCCTGTTCTTGAATAGGAACTTATGATACGGCATGTGGTCCCTGAGCCACAAAACACTACATCTCCTGTCCCCAGAAGGTAACCGTGCTCTTCGACCTGTGTTAAACCCTCAGGGTAGGAGAATCCTGCAGGCACCTTAGCCACCAACACATTCTAAGATCTACCTGGTAAAAAAAAACCAGCATTGTAACCCATCTTCAAGAGATTCCATGTCAACTCAAGACCTTGGTGCTTCGCCCCAGAAGCACCGTAAAGAACCTGCATGTTCCTCAGCTGCATTGGTCAATGGAGGTGTGCTTTCCAGGCATCCATGTGGAAGGGCTCTGCTACCCATACTTTTCACATGGGGGGCCCTGCAGAAAACATACCAGACTCTAACTGTCCAGTAGAAAAAACAACCTTGCTGTTTGGAGCATCTCACATGCATCAGCCTCTTGATGCCACTCCTCCATTCGGTCATCAGAGACACAAACTCCAGTGTGCGTAAACATCTGAAATCCACCTTTACTCAGTTGCTGGATATTTCATTTGTTGGCCACGATAGATACAAACTCTATCATGAGCAGACATCTGACCCTCGCCTGTACTCAGATGCTGGAGATCTCGAAAAAAACCACTGCACATTGGAACGGCCATGTTCTCGGCACTGAGATTAAGCATAGATTGTGTTTTCTGCCTTCTGTTCTCACACTCCTCGCCTTCAAGTCCCCCATATTGGGAATTTGGGAGCCACAATGCAGCCTTCTGCCTGCCCACCAGAAAAAAGAGGTGCCCTATGGGTCTGCGTGAAACTCCATATAAGGTTCCACCAGCACAGCCCTCTATAGCACCACAATATCATAGGCCACCTTGTGAACTAATGCTTTGTCTGACACAGCTCGAGCCCCGACCTCCTGGTAGCCACCTAGATAGCGGGACCCATATCTGGCAGGTGTGACCTGCCTTGACCTGAGTCCTTCATCTCAAACCAACCTGGTTATTCACGTACCAGTCCCAGAACATAGCTCAAATTACTGTGCATGGGGGAATCTGAAGCACAAAAGAGTACTCCTCCTTCCTCATAGAAGGAAAATTAAATGTTGATATGGTGGTCCAACCCTCATATTGGGATCCAGGTGCATGGAACAAGAGCCAATGCCCACTCAGGATGGGCATCTGGGCACAAACAGGCATTGTGACCCTTACCCTGAGACCCATTTCCAACAAGTCTCCATGGGAGCTGAACCAAAGCCCCACAGAGCCAGGCAGTCAAGCCTCTAGGCCCAAATACTAAGCCTTTGTAGGGTTATCCAGGCACAGGGACCTATAACCCATCTCTGGAATCCCTGTGTTGACGGGAACCGTGAAACAGTAAACCACGCTCTCTCCTTCGCAATGAGACACCAAACTCTTGGGTGCTGGGCAGAATCCCCAGAGAGGTAGAATATTCCATGGACACATGAGGACACCCCACCATTCCAAGGCCATCCTAGACACAATCCAGACAGAAAAGCCTTTGCTCCTGCCTCCCAGCCACACGAATTTCAAATCCTGAGGAGCTGCCCTCAGCGTCTGCAGATCGGGGCTGCGATCACCTCCCTCCTAATTGATACACAATTTTGTGTCTGAAGACTTTGGTCCCAGAGCCCTTAACCACATTCCCTGCAGGATGGGGCTGACAGAACCACACTACATCACTGGGCCTGATCTCTGGATGAAATTCTGCCGTCTCAGTTGCACAAACCCTCCAGATTAGGAAAAGCCTGCAAGGCCCCTGAGCCCACCCCAATTTCATAGGCCACTCTGGAAAAAATGCACAGTCTGACACAGCCTGAGCATCTACCTCCAGGAAGACTCACAGGTCAAAGTCCCTAAGTCCGAAGGTTGAGGATGACATGCCCCTACAACCTCATAAGAACCCTAGCCTAGATATTCAGGCCTCTGTGCCCAGAGGCCTGGTCTTGAAATCCAACATATGATCCGACATGTGGTCCCTGAGCCATACAAGAGAACCCCTCCTGTCCCGAGAAGGGAACCTGGCTCCTGGGAACTGGGTCTAACCCTCAGGTAGGAGAATCCTGCATGGCCACAGACCCACAACGACATTCTTTTTTTTTATATAGATTTTATTTATTTATTTGACAGAGAGAGATCACAAGTAGGCATAGAGGAAGGCAGAGAGAGAGAGAGGAAGAAGCAGGCTCCCTGCTGAGCAGAGAGCCCGATGCGGGACTCAATCCCAGGACCCTGAGATCATGACCTGAGCCGAAGGCAGAGGCTTAGCCCATTGAGCCACCCAGGCACCCTCACCACCACATTCTAAGGTCTCCCTGGACACCAAGCAGCATTGTGACTCATTAGACTGAGAACATCCGTCAACTTAGATCACTTGGAAATTTGAACAAAAACCAGCAGATCAAGCCTGCAATGTTCCTCAGCTGCAATGGTCATGCAAGGAAGACTTCCCAGGCCCCCATTCAGAGACCTCTGCTGTCGAATCTTTCTATGTGGGGGACCCTGGAGCCTTGTAAGTGGACTTCCCCTGTCCCACAGTAGGACACCTTGCTGTTTGGAGCAGCTCACAAGGTCCTGCTTGGGAAAATCTCCAAGAATTCTTGAGGCCACCCCACAATTCGTTGACCATCATGGATGCAAACCCAGCGTGAGCAGACATCTGACCCTCGCCCATACTCAGGTGCTGGAAATCTCGAAACAACCACTGCACAATGGAATGGTCCTATGGTCGGCACTGAGCTTATCCCTGGCTTGTGTTTTCAGACTTCTGTCTTCACACTCCTCGCCTACAAGCCCTCCATATTGGGAATTCTGAAGCCACAGTGCAGCTTTCTGCCTGCCCACCACAAAGAAGAAGTGCCCTATGGGTCTTCGCAGAAACCCACATGAGGATCCTCCTGCACGGCCCTCAATGGCACCCCAATATAATAGACCGACCTCTGCATAAATTGTCTGTCTGACACCGCCTGATCCCCGACCTCCTGTCAGCCACCCAGATAGTGGGCCCCATATCCTCCAGGTGGGTCCAACCTTGGCCCGAGGCCATCATCTTGAAGCAACCTGGATATTCAGGTACCTGTCCCAGACTTAGATCAAATTCCTGCCCATAGGGGACTCGGAAGCACAAAAGAGTGCTCCTCCTTCCCCATGGCCAGAAAACTGAATGTTGAGATGGCTCTTCCCCAAAAAGAAATTTTTTCCTCTTCCCCAAAAAGAAATCAAACTCTTGGGTGCCAAGCAGAATCACCAGAGTGGAATAATATCCCATGGACACATGAGGTCACCCCTCCATTTAGTGGCCATCCTAGACACAAAATCCAGACAGAAAAGCCTGTGCTGCTCCCTCCCAGCCACCTGAATTTCAAATCCCGAGGAGCTTCCCTCAGGGTCTTCAGATTCGGACTGCCAACACCTCACTCCTATCTCTTATCCGAGGTTGTGTCTAAAGTCTTTGGTCCCAAAGTCCTGACACACATGACCTCCAGGATGGGGCCTCGAGAAACACATGACATCACTGGCCCTGCTCTCCTGAGGAAACCCTGCCCATCTCAGTTTCCCAAAATGTCCAGATTAGGAGAAAACTGCAAGGCCCATGACTGCACCCCAATATCATAGGCCACTCTGGAAAAAGTGCACAGCCTGACACAGCCTCAGCACCTACCTCCAGGATGACATGCAGGCCAATGGCACTTAGTCCGAAGATTGAAACTTCCATGGCCCTAAAACCTCATCAGAACCCTAGCTTATGTTTTGAGGTCTCTCTCCCTAGAGGGCTGTTCTGGAAATTCAAGCATATGGTCCAACCTGTGGTCCGTGAGCCATACAAGAGCACACCTCCTGTCCCAAGAAGGAAACCTGGCTCCTGGGTACTGGGTCTAATCCTAAGGATAGAGAATCCTCAATGGTCAGAGAGCCGCCACCACATTCTAAGGTCTCCCTGGACATCAAGCAGCATTGGAACCTGTTAGACTGAGAACTTCCATCAACGCAAATCACTTGGAACTTGGAATCAGTGTCATTGGTTCAAGCTTACCCTGTTACTCAGCTGCAATGGTAACAAAAGATTGGCTTCCCAGGCCTCCATTCAGAGAGCATTGCTATCGAATCTTCCATATGGGGGACCCTGGAGCCCTGTAAGAAGACTTCTGCTGTCCCTTAGTAGGACACCTTGATGTTTGGAGGAGCTCACAAGCTCCAGCTTGGAAAAACCTCCAAGAATTCTTGAGGCCTCCCCACCATTTGTTGGCCATCATGGATACAAACTCCAGCGTGAGCAGACATTTTCCCCTCGCCCAGGTGCTGAAGATCTCGAAACAACTGCTGTACATTGGAATAGACATGTGCTCGGCACTGAGCGTAACCGTAGCTTATGTTTTCATACTTCTGTCCTCACACTCCTCGCCTGCAAACCCTCCAACTTGGATATTCTGGAGCCGTAATGCAGCCATCTGCCTGCTCACCAGATAGAAGAAGTGAAGAAAGGGTCTGTGCAAAAATCCCCCATGAGGATCCAGTTGCACAGCTCTCAAAAGCACCCCAATATCATAGGCCGAACTCTCCACGAATGTTCTGTCTGACACAGCTCGAGCCCGAGCTCCTGACAGCCACCCAGAAAGCAGGCCTCATTTTCTGCAGGTGGGTCCTGCCTTGGCCCGAGGACCTCATCTCAAAGTGAACTGGGTATTCAGGCACCTGTCCCAGAACTTAGCTCAAATTCCTGCCCATGGGGGAACCTGAAGCATAAAAAAGTACCCCTCCTTCCCCATGGCAGGAAAACTGAATGTTGAGATGGCAGTCCAACCCTCAGAGTGGGAGCCAAGTGCATAGCCCATGAGGTCACACCCACTCAGCATGGGCATCTGGGCAAAAACAGGCATTGTGACCCTCAGAATGAGACCCATTTCCAACAAGAACACTCGGGAGCTGTACCAGGAAAACATAGAGCAGGACCCTAGGCCCAAATCCTAAGCCTTGTTGCGGTGATCCAGGCTCCAGAACCCAGGACCCATCTCTGGAATGGCTGTTTGGACGGGATCCCTGACTCATAAAACTGCGCTCCTCCCATCCCCCAGAAATACACCAAACTCTTGGGTGCCGAGCAGAATTCCCAGAGAGGTAGAATCTCACATGGACCCATGAGGCCACCCCTCCATTTCGTGGCCATCATAGACAAACAAGTCAGACAGAAAAGACTGTGCTCCTGCCTCACAGCCGTCCGAATTTCATATCTGGAGATGCTTCGCTCAGGGTCTGCAGATTGGGTCTGCCATCACCTCGAGCTTAACTCTTACCCGAGTTTGTGTCTGAAGACTTTGGACCCAGAGTCCTGACCCATATGCCCTCCAGGATGGGGCCTCCAGGAACACACAACAGCACTGGGCCAGCTCTCCCAAGGAATGTCAGCCTGTCTCAGTTTCCCAACCCACCAGATTAAGAGAAAATTGCAAGGCCCCTAATACCACCCCAATTCCATAGGAAGCTCCAGAAAAAATGCATAGTCTGACACAGCCTCAGAATATACCTCCAGGAAGACACCCAGGTCAATGGGAAGGGATGAAATGGCCTAACCCATGGCAGGTTCGATGTGCTGGGTGTGAAGCCAACTGTCTCAATGTCTCTCACAAGGTCTGGGCTCAGGCTATGTAAGACAGAGCATAGTGTTTAGGGTAGCCTATGCAATTGGGGTGTTGCCGAGGGCTGAGCAGGTTGATTTTCATTTGGGGTTTCTGAGCAATGCCATAGACAATGTTTTTCTTTGGGGGGCAGGCAGAGTGCTTCGTTCTGGAACCAGAATTCCCAATCATGAGGGCTTTTGGGCCAGGAGTGCTAGGGTAGAGTCTGAAAACAAAACATAGGGTGAGGTGGGGAGCAGTCCCACTCTGCAAAGGCTGAAAGGATATCTCATGCATCTGAAGTCAGGCTGAGGATCAGACATTGGCTGAGGTTGGATTGTGCCCTTGATGGCACCTTCATGAAGCAGGTGCCTCATGAGGCCAACGAAGTTTTCCCACGCAGAGTTTGGAGGTTGCCACAAACCACAAGGTTTCCTTCTGCGAGACAGTCGAGTCCTGTTGAATGGCTCCAGTACATACCACACGGAAGGACTGAAGAGGAGGGTTCAAAGGATGGATCCCTGAACAACATGCCTCGCATTCCCTTTGGCCATTAACGACAAGATATGTTTGTTCTGCTGGCTCTGGGGCAAGCTAACCAGTGGGCTGAGTTGAAATGGCCTCTCCTGAGGATGCGTCATAATGTGGGTTTCTGTCCATGGAGACCTTGGAATGTGATGGTTGTACTGTGGCCCTGCGGAATTCTCCGACCAGAAGGGTTTGATACAGATCCAGTAAGAAAGCACTCCATGTGGAGACGAGAGAGGTTTGGTTTGGAGCCTCAGAAAAACCTAATATGCTGGTATAAGAAACCAGTCCTCTGAGGACAGACACATGAAAACTAAAGCTAAGGTTCATATTAGGGCCTAAGGGCCTGTCCATTTCAATCTTCTGTCTCTGGGGACACTGTCTGAAAGTCTAAGTGGTGATAATGGCAGAGCTGGTGTCAGAGTGCCCCTTTTAGTCCAGGGCAGCCTACACTATCAGGATGGCCTCAGGGGCCTTGGAACTTTTCCCTAACCTGTAGGGTTGTGGTCAATGGATTGGGCACACTTTCCTTGGAGATGGCAGGCACAATCTTTCACTGTGGCTCCAGATGCCCTAGCCTGGAGGGTGTGTGGGTCCAGGCTGTGGGCACATAAGTCTGAAAACAAAAACTCAGCTTATGAGTGGCGCCGAGGGTATGGCAGGCCGGATGTACAGATAAAGAGTGAGCTCCTTGGCTTGTGAATCAAGGGCGAGATTCCTTCAGGCTTTTGTCTCTGGATGCGTCCAGGATAGCCGTGGATTGTAGGGGGTGGCCTCAGTGACTGTGGACGAGTAACCTCTCTGGGGATTTGTCCCAGCTAACAGGAGTTCGGGGTCATTTTGTGGGAAGGGTGGAGTCCTGTTGTCTGGCTCATGTGTCTCTCCAAGAAAGTGATTCCAGAGCAGAGCCCCAGGAACAGGGGGGAGACTGGAAAACTCAAACACTGGTGAGGATTGGGTGTATAGGGGCTTGGCACGCCCCATATGAGGGCTCTTGGTCAAGGCCCTGACAGGCCTTTCTTTGATATTGGCCTCATGCTGAGGGTCACAGAGTGAATTTCTGCCCAAGGCAGCACTCAAGTTTGGGCGTGGTTTCAGGGGAAATGAAGGTTTCTCCCACCCTGAAGGTGTGACTCCATGCCAAGAGCAAGCCTTACAGCCATGGGGAAGAAGGAGTTCTGATTTGTGCTTCAGATGCCCAACTGTGTGGGGAATTGATATAATATCTGGGTTTAGATATCTGAAAACCAAGGTTAGGAAGAGATAACGGCATAAGACCATGGCGTGTCAGAAGTGCTAGGTGTGTGGCCAGCTGTCTCCTTGCCTGTCTGGACGTCTGGCATCAGGCTGTGAAAGGCAGAGCATTAGTGCCCAGAGCAGCCTATCAAATCTGAGTGCCGTCGAGGCAAGAGCAGGTTGATCCTCATCTGGGTTTTATGGAAAGCCCCACAAGGAAACGTTGTCTACCGGTGGGCAGTAACTGGGCAAGCTTGTGGTTCTGCAATTCCTACTCTGGAGGAATTGTTTGCCAGGAGTGTGAGGAAGAACGACAGAAAACACAAGCTAGCGTGAGGTTTGGAACCGAGGGCATGGCAGGCCACTCTGCAGAGGCTGAATCAAGATCTCCTGCATTGCGGTCATGTCTACTATGAGATGTGCTTCAAGCTAGAGTTTTTGTCCATGATGGCCTCTCCCTGAAGGATATGGGGGGCTTCATGAGGCCCGGCAGGTTTGCCGTTTTCTCCTACACTGAAGGTTTGACTCACGGCCAGCAGCAACGTTTCTTGCCATGGGGAAGGAGGGGTTCTGACTTATGCATCAGGTTCCCCCCTGTGCAGGGATTGGAGATAAGGTCTAGGTTCCGATGACTGAAAACCCAGGTTGGGAATGGATGGTGGCCTAAGGCAGTGGCGGGTCCAATGTGCTGGGTGTGCAGCCAGCTGTGTCGGTGTCTGTTGGAAGGTCTGGGCTCAGGCTTTTGCGACAGAGCATCACTGTTTAAGGTAGCCTATGCAATTGGGGTGTTGCCGAGGGCAAAGCAGTTTGATCCTCATTTGGGGTTTCTGTGCAGCACCATAGACAATGTTTTTCTCCTGGGAGGCAGGCAGAGTGCTTCATTGTGGCCCCAGAATTCCCAGTAGGGAGGGTTTGTGGGCCAGGAGTGTGAGGACGGAAGTCTGAAAACACAAGCTAGTGTGAGGATTGGAGCCAAGGGCAGAGCAGGCCCACTCTGCAGAGGCTGAATCAAAATCTCATGCATCTGAAGTCAGGCTGAGGATCAGACGTTGGCTGAGACTGGAGTATGTGTCCATGATGGCACCTTCATGAAGCGGGGGCCTCATGAGGCCAAGGAAGTTTTCCCACGCTGAGTTTGGAGGTTGCCCCAAACCACAAGATTTCCTTCTGCGGGACAATCGAGTCCTGTTACATGGATCCAGGACATACCATACGGAAGTACTGGAGAGCAGGGTTCGAAGGATGGATCACTGTACAGCATGCCTCGCATTCCCCTTGGCCATAAGCAACAAGATATGTTTGATCTGCTGCCTCTGGGGCACGCTACCCAGGGGGCTGCGTTGAAAAAGCCTCTCCTGAGGATGCGTCATAATGTGCGTTTGGGGTCCATGGAGACCTTGGAATGTGCTGGTTGTTCAGTGGACCTGCGGAACTCTCCTACCTGAAGGGTTTGATACATCCCCAGTAAGAAAGCTCCCCATGTGGAGACGAGAGAGGTTTGGTTTGGTGCCTCGAAATGCCCCGTGTGCTGGTCTACGAAAACAGTCCTCTGAGGACGGACACATGGAAACCAAAGCTAAGGTTCAGATTAGGGCCTGGGGGCCTGTCCATTTCAACATTCTGTCTCTGGGGACTCTGTCTGAGAGTCAAAGTGGAGATAGTTGCTCCGCTGGTGTCAGAGAGCCCCTCTTAGTCCAGGGTGGCCTCCACTATTGATGGCCTCAGGGGCTTGGAGCTTTTCCCTAAACCTCTAGGGTTGTGGTCAATGGATTGGGCACACTTTCCTTGGAGAGGGCAGGCAGAATTTTTCGCTGTGGCTCCAGAGGCCCTCGCCTGGAGGTTGTGTGTGTCCAGGCTGTGGGCACAGAAGTCTGAAAACACAAACTCAGCTTAAGAGTGGCGCCTAGGGTATGGCAGGCCTGATGTACAGCCCGAGAGGGAGCTCCGGGGCCTCTGAAACAAGGGCGAGTGGGAGGCATTCCTTCAGGCTTTTGTCTCTGGATGTTGTGTCCGGGATAGCCGTGGATTGGAGCGGTGGCCTTAGGGACTGTGGAGGGGTATCCCTCCCTTGGGATTTGTCCCAGCTCCCAAGAGTTTGGGGTCATTTTGTGGGAAGGGTGGAGTCGTGTTGTCTGGCTAATGGGTCTCTCCAAGAAAGGGATTCAAGAGCAGAGCCCCAGGTGCAGGCGGGGCGACTGGAAAACTCAAACCCTGGTGAGGATTGGGTGCATAGGGGCTTGGCAAGCCCCATATGGAGGCTCTTGCTCTAGGCCCTGACAGGCCTTTCTTTGACATGGGGCTCATGCTGAGGGTCACAGTGTGAATTTGTGCCCAAGCAGCACTCAAGTTTGGGCGTGGCATCAGGGGCCATGAAGGTTTCTCCCACCCTGAAGGTGTGACTCCATGCCAATAGCAAGCTTGACAGCCATGGGGAAGGAGGAGTTCTGTTTTGTGCTTGCTATACCCAGCTGTGTGGAGAATTGATATAATGTCTAGGTTCAGATATCTGAAAACCAAGGTTAGGATGAGGTGACGGCATAAGGCCATGGCGTGTCCGAAGTGCTGGGTGTGCGGCCAGCTGTCTCCTTGTCTGTCTGGACGTCTGGCTTCAGGCTGTGTCAGACAGAGCATGAGTGCCCTGAGCAGCCTATCCAGTTCGGGTACCGTCGAGGCTCGAGCATGTTGATCCTCATCTGGGTTTTCTGGAGAGCCCCACAGGGAAACGTTTTTCTTCCGTTGGGCAGACACTGGGCTGGGTTTTGGTTCTGGAGTTCCTAGTCCGGAGGGCTTGTTTGCCAGGAGTGTGTGGAAGGAAGTCTGAAAACACAAGCTAGCATGAGGTTTGGGACCGAGGGCATGGCAGGCCCACTCTGCAGAGGCTGAATAGAGATCTCCTGCACTGAGGTCATGTCAACTATGAGACGTGCCTCAGGCTAGAGTTCTTGTCCAGCATGGCCTCTTCCTGAAGGGTGTGGGGGCTTCATGAGGCCCGAAAATTTTGGCTACGATGGGATTTGTGAACTGCTCCAAAACTGAAGGTTACCTTCTGCACGACACTCGAGTCCTATTGGATGTTTCCAAGATGCCCCATATGGAAAGACTCGAGAGCAGGTGTCTAAGCATGGATGCCTGGGAACGCCACCTCATATTCCCACTCTTTAGTCAGGACAAGGCAGGCTCAATCTGCGGGCTGCTGGGTGAGCTACCCAGAGGGGAGAGTTGAAATGGACTCTCCTGAAGATGAGTCCTACTGTGGCTTGGTGGCCTGGGAGACCTTGGAATGTGGAGGTGGCTCAGGGACTCTGCAGGATTCTCCAACATGAGGTGTTTGACACGGCTCCAACAAGGAAACTTCCCATGTGGAGACGAGAGGAGTTCTGTTCCATGCCTCAGGAAGCCCCATACCCTGTTCTTCGAACCAAAGCCTCTGAGGAGTGACACCTGGAAACCAAAGCAAGAGTTGAGACTACGGCCTAAAGGCCTGTCCGGCTCAACCTTTTATCTCTGTTGACATCTGTGTGCATGCATTCATGGATGTAGCTGCTCAGCTTGTGTCCGAATGCCCCTGTGAGTCCAGTGAGGCTCCCAGTAGTGGGATGTCCTCGGAGGCCTTGAGGTTTCTCATATTCTGGAGGTGTGTGGCCAAAGGAATGGACACAGTTTCCCAGGAGAGAGCAGGCACGGTCCTGTGGTATGGCTCCAGAGGACCCAGCCTAGAGGCTGTGTTTGCCAGGGCTGTGGGGACAGATGTCTGAAAAAGCAAACTTGGCTCAGCTAGGGGCCAATGTAATGGCAGGCCTGATCTCTAGTCCGTGAGGGGAGATCCTCTGGAAATCAAAGTAGGGCAAGTGGGAGGCAGTCACTCAGGATTTTGTCTCTGGGTGTTGCATTTACAGTGTCCGGACAGGGTAGGGGTTGTCTCAGAGGCCGAGGGAGTGGGAATGAAGAGTACTGTTTTATGCCACAGGGGACCCCCCAGGAGAGGGACTCTAGAGCACTGCAGTGGGTTCCCTCAACTGGAATACACACCATCTAGTTAGTCCTGGGTGCCTATGGGCATGGCAAGCCACATATGCGGGCTCTTGGTCCAGTCACTGAGAGGCGTTACTTGAATAAGGTACTCACGCTGAGGGTCACAATGTGTGTTTGTGCCCAAGGCAGCCCTCACGCTTGGGCGTGGCCTCATGGGCCATGCCATTTTCTCCTACACTGAAGGTTTGACTCACTGCCAGCAGCAAGGTTTCTTGCCATGAGGAAGGAGGGGTTCTGACTTGTGCATCAGGTTCCCCCCTGTGCAGGGATTGGAGATAAGGTCTAGGTTCCGATGACTGAAAACCCAGGTTGGGAATGGATGGTGGCCTAAGGCAGTGGCGGGTCCAATGTGCTGGGTGTGCAGCCAGCTGTGTCGGTGTCTGTTGGAAGGTCTGGGCTCAAGCTATTTGCGACAGAGCATCACTGTTTAAGGTAGCCTATGCAAGTGGGATGTCCCCGGGCCCAAGCAGTTTGATCCTCATTTGTGGTTTCTGGGCAGCGCCATAGACAATGTTTTTCTCCTGGGAGGCAGGCACAGTGCTTCATTGTGGCCCCAGAATTCCCAGTAGGGAGGGTTTGTGGGCCAGGAGTGTGAGGACGGAAGTCTGAAAACACAAGCTAGTGTGAGGATTGGAGCCAAGGGCAGAGCAGGCCCACTCTGCCGAGGCTGAATCAAAATCTCCTGCATCTGAAGTCAGGCTGAGGATCAGACGTTGGCTGAGGCTGGAGTATGAGTCCATGATGGCACCTTCATGAAGTGGGGGCCTCATGAGGCCAAGGAATTTTTCCCACGCTGAGTTTGGAGGTTGCCCCAAACCACAAGGTTTCCTTCTGCGGGACATTCGAGTCCTGTTGCATGGCTCCAGGACATACCATATGGAAGGACTGGAGAGCAGGGTTCGAAGGATGGATCCCTGTACAGCAGCCTCGCATTCCCATTGGCTATTAGCGACAAGATATGTTTGATCTGGTGCCTCTGGAACACGCGATACAGGGGGCTGAGTTGAAATGGCCTCTCCTGAGGATCGTCATAATGTGCGTTTGAGTCCATGGAGACCTTGGAATGTGCTGGTTGTTCAGTGCCCCGCGGAACTCTCCTACCTGAAGTGTTTGATACATCCCAGTAAGAAAGCTGCCCATGTGGAGATGAGAGATGTTTGGTTTGGTGCCTCAGAAAAGCCCCATGTGCTGGTCTACGAAAACAGTCCTCTGAGAACGGAAACATGGAAACCAAAGCTAAGGTTCAGATTAGGGCCTGGGGGCCTGTCCATTTCAACCTTCTGTTTCTGGGGACACTGTCTGAGAGTCTAAGTGGAGATAGTTGCTCCGCTGGTGTCAGAGAGCCCCTCTTAGTCCAGGGTGGCCTATACTATTGATGGCCTCAGGGACCTTGGAGCTTTTCCCTAACCTGTAGGGTTGTGGTCAATGGATTGGGCACACTTTCCTTGGAGAGGGCAGGCACAATCTTTCGCTGTTTGGTCCAGAGGCCCTAGCCTGGATGTTGTGTGGGTCCAGGCTGTGGGCACAGAAGTCTGAATACACAAACTCAGCTTATGAGTGGCGCCTAGGGTATGGCTGGCCGGATGTACAGCCCGAGAGGGAGCTCCTGGGCCTCTGAAACAAGGGCGAGTGGGAGGCGTTCCTTCAGGCTTTTGTCTCTGGATGTTGTGTCCGGGATAGCCGTGGATTGGAGCGGTGGCCTCAGGTACTGTGTACGAGTATCCCTCTCTGAGGATTTGTCCCAGCTCCCAAGAGTTTGGGGTCATTTTGTGGGAAGGGTGGAGTCGGGTTGTCTGGCTCATGGGTGTCTCCAAGAAAGGGATTCCAGAGCAGAGCTCCAGGTATGGGCGGGGCAACTGTAAAATTCAAACCGTGGTGAGGATTGGGTGCATAGGGGCTTGGCAAGCCCCATATGTGGGCTCTTGGTCCAGGCCCTGACAGGCCTTTCTTTGACATGGGGCTCATGCTGAGGGTCACAGTGTGAATTTGTGCCCAAGCAGCACTCAAGTTTGGGCGTGGCATCAGAAGCCATGAAGGTTTCTCCCACCTTGAAGGTGTGACTCCATGCCAAGAGCAAGCTTGACAGCCATGGGGAAGGAGGAGTTCTGTTTTGTGCTTGCTATACCCAGCTGTGTGGAGAATTCATAAAATATCTAGGTTCAGATATCTGAAAATCAAGGTTAGGATGAGGTGACGGCATAAGACCATGGCGTGTCCGAAGTGCTGGGTGTGCGGCCAGCTGTCTCCTTGTCTGTCTGGATGTCTGGCTTCAGGCTGTGTCAGGCAGACCATGAGTGCCCAGAGCAGCCTATCCAGTTCGGGTACCGTCGAGGCCCGAGCAGGTTGATCCTCATCTGGGTTTTCTGGAGAGCCCCACAGGGAAACGTTTTTCTTCCGTTGGGCAGACACTGGGCTGGGTTTTGGTTCCGAGTTCCTAGTCCGGAAAACTTGTTTGCCAGGAGTGTGAGGAAGGAAGTCTGAAAACACAAGCTACCGTGAGGTTTGGGACCGAGGGCACGGCAGGCCCACTCTGCAGAGGCTGAATCGAGATCTCCTGCACTGAGGTCATGTCAACTATGAGACGTGCCTCAGGCTAGAGTTCTTGTCCAGCATGGCCTCTTCCTGAAGGGTGTGGGGGCTTCATGAGGCCAGAAAGTTTTGGCTACGATGGGATTTGTGAACTGCTCCAAAACTGAAGGTTACCTTCTGCACGACAGTCGAGTCCTATTGGATGGTTCCAAGAGGCCCCATATGGAAAGACTCGAGAGCAGGTGTCTAAGCATGGATGCCTGGGAACAACACCTCATATTCCCACTCTTTAGTCAGGACAAGGCAGGCTCAATCTGCGGGTTCCTGGGTGAGCTACCCAGAGGGGAGAGTTGAAATGGACTCTCCTGAAGATGAGTCCTACTGTGGCTTGGTGGCCTGGGAGACCTTGGAATGTGGAGGTGGCTCAGAGACTCTGCAGGATTCTCCAACATGAGGTGTTTGACACGGCTCCAACAAGGAAACTTCCCATGTGGAGACGAGAGGAGTTCTGGTCCGTGCCTCAGGAAAGCCCCATACCCTGTTCTTCGAACCAAAGCCTCTGAGGAGTGACACCTGGAAACCAAAGCAAGAGTTGAGACTACGGCCTAAAGACCTGTCCGGCTCAACCTTCTAACTCTGTTGACATCTGTGTGCATGCATTCATGGATGTAGCTGCTCAGCTTGTGTCCGAATGCCCCTGTGAGTCCAGTGAGGCTCCCAGTAGTGGGATGTCCTCGGAGGCCTTGAGGTTTCTCATATTCTGGAGGTGTGTGGCCAAAGGAATGGACACAGTTTCCCAGGAGAGAGCAGGCACGGTCCTGTGGTATGGCTCCAGAGGACCCAGCCTAGAGGCTGTGTTTGCCAGGGCTGTGGGGACAGATGTCTGAAAGAGCAAACTTGGCTCAGCTAGGGGCCAATGTAATGGCAGGCCTGATCTCTAGTCCGTGAGGGGAGATCCTCTGGAAATCAAAGTAGGGCAAGTGGGAGGCAGTCACTCAGGATTTTGTCTCTGGGTGTTGCGTTTACAGTGTCCGGTCAGGGTAGGGGTTGTCTCAGAGGCCGAGGAAGAGCCTTCCTCTCGGGGAATTGTCCAAGCTCCCAAGTGTTTGTGTTCATTCTGTGGGAATGAAGAGTACTGTTTTCTGCCACAGGGGACCTCCCAGGAGAGGGACTCTAGAGCACAGCAGTGGGTTCCCTCAACTGGAATACACACCATCTAGTTAGTCCTGGGTGCCTATGGGCATGGCAAGCCACATATGCGGGCTCTTGGTCCAGTCACTGAGAGGCGTTACTTGAATAAGGTACTCACGCTGAGGGTCACAATGTGTGTTTGTGCCCAAGGCGGCCCTCACGCTTGGGCGTGGCCTCATGGGCCATGCCGTTTTCTCCTACACTGAAGGTTTGACTCACTGCCAGCAGCAAGGTTTCTTGCCATGGGGAAGGAGGGGTTCTGTCTTGTGCATCAGGTTCCCCCCTGTGCAGGGATTGGAGATAAGGTCTAGGTTCCGATGACTGAAAACCCAGGTTGGGAATGGATGGTGGCCTAAGGCAGTGGCGGGTCCAATGTGCTGGGTGTGCAGCCAGCTGTGTCGGTGTCTGTTGGAAGGTCTGGGCTCAGCCTATTTGCCACAGAGCATCACTGTTTAATGTAGCCTATGCAATTGGGGTGTTGCCGAGGGCCAAGCAGTTTGATCCTCATTTGGGGTTTCTGGGCAGCGCCATAGACAATGTTTTTCTCTTGGGAGGCAGGCACAGTGCTTCATTGTGGCCCCAGATTTCCCAGTAGGGAGGGTTTGTGGGCCAGGAGTGTGAGGACGGAAGTCTGAAAACACAAGCTAGTGTGAGGATTGGAGCCAAGGGCAGAGCAGGCCCACTCTGCAGAGGCTGAATCAAAATCTCCTGCATCTGAAGTCAGGCTGAGGATCAGACGTTGGCTGAGGCTGGAGTATGTGTCCATGATGGCACCTTCATGAAGTGGGGGCCTCATGAGGCCAAGGAAGTTTTCCCACGCTGAGTTTGGAGGTTGCCCCAAACCACAAGGTTTCCTTCTGCGGGACATTCGAGTCCTGTTGCATGGCTCCAGGACATACCATATGGAAGGACTGGAGAGCAGGGTTCGAAGGATGGATCCCTGTACAGCATGCCTCGCATTCCCATTGGCTATTAGTGACAAGATATGTTTGATCTGCTGCCTCTGGAACACGCGACCCAGGGGGCTGAGTTGAAATGGCCTCTCCTGAGGATGCGTCATAATGTGCGTTTGGGTCCATGGAGACCTTGGAATGTGCTGGTTGTTCAGTGGCCCTGCGGAACTCTCCTACCTGAAGTGTTTGATACATCCCAGTAAGAAAGCTGCCCATGTGGAGATGAGAGAGGTTTGGTTTGGTGCCTCAGAAAAGCCCCAGGTGCTGGTCTACGAAAACAGTCCTCTGAGAACGGAAACATGGAAACCAAAGCTAAGGTTCAGATTAGGGCCTGGGGGCCTGTCCATTTCAACCTTCCGTCTCTGGGGACACTGTCTGAGAGTCTAAGTGGAGATAGTTGCTCCGCTGGTGTCAGAGAGCCCCTCTTAGTCCAGGGTGGCCTATACTATTGATGGCCTCAGGGACCTTCGAGCTTTTTTCTAAACTGTATTGTTGTGGTCAATGGATTGGGCACATTTTCCTTGGAGAGGGCAGGCACAATCTTTCGCTGTTTGGTCCAGAGGCCCTAGCCTGGATGTTGTGTGGGTCCAGGCTGTGGGCACAGAAGTCTGAATACACAAACTCAGCTTATGAGTGGCGCCTAGGGTATTGCAGGCCGGATGTACAGCCCGAGAGGGAGCTCCTGGGCCTCTGAAACAAGGGCGAGTGGGAGGCGTTCCTTCAGGCTTTTGTCTCTGGATGTTGTGTCCGGGATAGCCGTGGATTGGAGCGGTGGCCTCAGGTACTGTGGACGAGTATCCCTCTCTGGGGATTTGTCCCAGCTCCCAAGAGTTTGGGGTCATTTTGTGGGAAGGGTGGAGTCGTGTTGTCTGGCTCATGGGTCTCTCAAAGAAAGGGATTCCAAAGCAGAGCTCCAGGTACGGGCGGGGCGACTGGAAAATTCAAACCGTGGTGAGGATTGGGTGCATAGGGGCTTGGCAAGCCCCAAATGTGGGCTCTTGGTCCAGGCCCTGACAGGCCTTTCTTTGACATGGGGCTCATGCTGAGGGTCACAGTGTGAATTTGTGCCCAAGCAGCACTCAAGTTTGGGCGTGGCATCAGGGGCCATGAAGGTTTCTCCCACCCTGAAGGTGTGACTCCATGCCAAGAGCAAGCTTGACAGCCATGGGGAAGGAGGAGTTCTGTTTTGTGCTTGCTATACCCAGCTGTGTGGAGAATTGATATAATGTCTAGGTTCAGATATCTGAAAACCAAGGTTAGGATGAGGTGACGGCATAAGACCATGGCGTGTCCGAAGTGCTGGGTGTGCGGCCAGCTGTCTCCTTGTCTGTCTGGACGTCTGGCTTCAGGCTGTGTCAGGCAGAGCATGAGTGCCCAGAGCAGCCTATCCAGTTCGGGTACCGTCGAGGCCCGAGCAGGTTGATCCTCATCTGGGTTTTCTGGAGAGCCCCACAGGGAAACGTTTTTCTTCCGTTGGGCAGACACTGGGCTGGGTTTTGGTTCCGGAGTTCCTAGTCCGGAGGGCTTGTTTGCCAGGAGTGTGAGGAAGGAAGTCTGAAAACACAAGCTAGCGTGAGGTTTGGGACCGAGGGCACGGCAGGCCCACTCTGCAGAGGCTGAATCGAGATCTCCTGCACTGAGGTCATGTCAACTATGAGACGTGCCTCAGGCTAGAGTTCTTGTCCAGCATGGCCTCTTCCTGAAGGGTGTGGGGGCTTCATGAGGCCAGAAAGTTTTGGCTACGATGGGATTTGTGAACTGCTCCAAAACTGAAGGTTACCTTCTGCACGACAGTCGAGTCCTATTGGATGGTTCCAAGAGGCCCCATATGGAAAGACTCGAGAGCAGGTGTCTAAGCATGGATGCCTGGGAACAACACCTCATATTCCCACTCTTTAGTCAGGACAAGGCAGGCTCAATCTGCGGGTTCCTGGGTGAGCTACCCAGAGGGGAGAGTTGAAATGGACTCTCCTGAAGATGAGTCCTACTGAGGCTTGGTGGCCTGGGAGACCTTGGAATGTGGAGGTGGCTCAGAGACTCTGCAGGATTCTCCAACATGAGGTGTTTGACACGGCTCCAACAAGGAAACTTCCCATGTGGAGACGAGAGGAGTTCTGGTCCGTGCCTCAGGAAAGCCCCATACCCTGTTCTTCGAACCAAAGCCTCTGAGGAGTGACACCTGGAAACCAAAGCAAGAGTTGAGACTACGGCCTAAAGACCTGTCCGGCTCAACCTTCTAACTCTGTTGACATCTGTGTGCATGCATTCATGGATGTAGCTGCTCAGCTTGTGTCCGAATGCCCCTGTGAGTCCAGTGAGGCTCCCAGTAGTGGGATGTCCTCGGAGGCCTTGAGGTTTCTCATATTCTGGAGGTGTGTGGCCAAAGGAATGGACACAGTTTCCCAGGAGAGAGCAGGCACGGTCCTGTGGTATGGCTCCAGAGGACCCAGCCTAGAGGCTGTGTTTGCCAGGGCTGTGGGGACAGATGTCTGAAAGAGCAAACTTGGCTCAGCTAGGGGCCAATGTAATGGCAGGCCTGATCTCTAGTCCGTGAGGGGAGATCCTCTGGAAATCAAAGTAGGGCAAGTGGGAGGCAGTCACTCAGGATTTTGTCTCTGGGTGTTGCGTTTACAGTGTCCGGTCAGGGTAGGGGTTGTCTCAGAGGCCGAGGAAGAGCCTTCCTCTCGGGGAATTGTCCAAGCTCCCAAGTGTTTGTGTTCATTCTGTGGGAATGAAGAGTACTGTTTTCTGCCACAGGGGACCTCCCAGGAGAGGGACTCTAGAGCACAGCAGTGGGTTCCCTCAACTGGAATACACACCATCTAGTTAGTCCTGGGTGCCTATGGGCATGGCAAGCCACATATGCGGGCTCTTGGTCCAGTCACTGAGAGGCGTTACTTGAATAAGGTACTCACGCTGAGGGTCACAATGTGTGTTTGTGCCCAAGGCGGCCCTCACGCTTGGGCGTGGCCTCATGGGCCATGCCGTTTTCTCCTACACTGAAGGTTTGACTCACTGCCAGCAGCAAGGTTTCTTGCCATGGGGAAGGAGGGGTTCTGTCTTGTGCATCAGGTTCCCCCCTGTGCAGGGATTGGAGATAAGGTCTAGGTTCCGATGACTGAAAACCCAGGTTGGGAATGGATGGTGGCCTAAGGCAGTGGCGGGTCCAATGTGCTGGGTGTGCAGCCAGCTGTGTCGGTGTCTGTTGGAAGGTCTGGGCTCAGCCTATTTGCCACAGAGCATCACTGTTTAATGTAGCCTATGCAATTGGGGTGTTGCCGAGGGCCAAGCAGTTTGATCCTCATTTGGGGTTTCTGGGCAGCGCCATAGACAATGTTTTTCTCTTGGGAGGCAGGCACAGTGCTTCATTGTGGCCCCAGATTTCCCAGTAGGGAGGGTTTGTGGGCCAGGAGTGTGAGGACGGAAGTCTGAAAACACAAGCTAGTGTGAGGATTGGAGCCAAGGGCAGAGCAGGCCAACTCTGCAGAGGCTGAATCAAAATCTCCTGCATCTGAAGTCAGGCTGAGGATCAGACGTTGGCTGAGGCTGGAGTATGTGTCCATGATGGCACCTTCATGAAGTGGGGGCCTCATGAGGCCAAGGAAGTTTTCCCACGCTGAGTTTGGAGGTTGCCCCAAACCACAAGGTTTCCTTCTGCGGGACATTCGAGTCCTGTTGCATGGCTCCAGGACATACCATATGGAAGGACTGGAGAGCAGGGTTCGAAGGATGGATCCCTGTACAGCATGCCTCGCATTCCCATTGGCTACTAGCGACATGATATGTTTGATCTGCTGCCTCTGGAACACGCGACCCAGGGGTCTGAGTTGAAATGGCCTCTCCTGAGGATGCATCATAATGTGCGTTTGGGTCCATGGAGACCTTGGAATGTGCTGGTTGTTCAGTGGCCCTGCGGAACTCTCCTACCTGAAGTGTTTGATACATCCCAGTAAGAAAGCTGCCCATGTGGAGATGAGAGAGGTTTGGTTTGGTGCCTCAGAAAAGCCCCAGGTGCTGGTCTACGAAAACAGTCCTCTGAGAACGGAAACATGGAAACGAAAGCTAAGGTTCAGATTAGGGCCGGGGGGCCTGTCCATTTCAACCTTCTGTCTCTGGGGACACTGTCTGAGAGTCTAAGTGGAGATAGTTGCTCCGCTGGTGTCAGAGAGCCCCTCTTAGTCCAGGGGGGCCTACACTATTGATGGCCTCAGGGGCCTTGGAGCTTTTCCCTAACCTGTAGTGTGGTGGTCAATGGATTGGGCACACTTTCCTTGGAGAGGGCAGGCACAATCTTTCGCTGTGGCCCTAGAGGCCCTAGCCTGGAGGTTTGTGGGTACAGGCTGTGGGCACAGAAGTCTGAATACACAAACTCAGCTTATGAGTGGCGCCTAGGGTATGGCAGGCCGGATGTACAGCCCGAGAGGGAGCTCCTGGGCCTCTGAAACAAGGGCGAGTGGGAGGCGTTCCTTCAGGCTTTTGTCTCTGGATGTTGTCTAAGGGATAGCCGTGGATTGGAGCGGTGGCCTCAGGTACTGTGGACGAGTATCCCTCTCTGGGGATTTGTCCCAGCTCCCAAGAGTTTGGGGTCATTTTGTGGGAAGGGTGGAGTCGTGTTGTCTGGCTCATGGGTCTCTCCAAGAAAGGGATTCCAGATCAGAGCTCCAGGTACGGGCGGGGCGACTGGAAAATTCAAACCGTGTTGAGGATTGGGTGCATAGGGGCTTGGCAAGCCCCATATGTGGGCTCTTGGTCCAGGCCCTGACAGGCCTTTCTTTGACATGGGGCTCATGCTGAGGATCACAGTGTGAATTTGTGCCCAAGCAGCACTCAAGTTTGGGCGTGGCATCAGGGGCCATGAAGGTTTCTCCCACCCTGAAGGTGTGACTCCATGCCAAGAGCAAGCTTGACAGCCATGGGGAAGGAGGAGTTCTGTTTTGTGCTTGCTATACCCAGCTGTGTGGAGAATTGATATAATGTCTAGGTTCAGATATCTCAAAACCAAGGTTAGGATGAGGTGACGGCATAAGACCATGGCGTGTCCGAGTGCTGGGTGTGCGGCCAGCTGTCTCCTTGTCTGTCTGGACGTCTGGCTTCAGGCTGTGTCAGGCAGAGCATGAGTGCCCAGAGCAGCCTATCCAGTTCGGGTACCGTCGAGGCCCGAGCAGGTTGATCCTCATCTGGGTTTTCTGGAGAGCCCCACAGGGAAACGTTTTTCTTCCGTTGGGCAGACACTGGGCTGGGTTTTGGTTCCGGAGTTCCTAGTCCGGAGGGCTTGTTTGCCAGGAGTGTGAGGAAGGAAGTCTGAAAACACAAGCTAGCGTGAGGTTTGGGACCGAGGTCACGGCATGCCCACTCTGCAGAGGCTGAATCGAGATCTCCTGCACTGAGGTCATGTAAACTATGAGACGTGCCTCAGGCTAGAGTTCTTGTCCAGCATGGCCTCTTCCTGAAGGGTGTGGGGGCTTCATGAGGCCAGAAAGTTTTGGCTACGATGGGATTTGTGAACTGCTCCAAAACTGAAGGTTACCTTCTGCACGACAGTCGAGTCCTATTGGATGGTTCCAAGAGGCCCCATATGGAAAGACTCGAGAGCAGGTGTCTAAGCATGGATGCCTGGGAACGCCACCTCATATTCCCACTCTTTAGTCAGGACAAGGCAGGCTCAATCTGCGGGCTCCTGGGTGAGCTACCCAGAGGGGAGAGTTGAAATGGACTCTCCTGAAGATGAGTCCTACTGTGGCTTGGTGGCCTGGGAGACCTTGGAATGTGGAGGTGGCTCAGGGACTCTGCAGGATTCTCCAACATGAGGTGTTTGACACGGCTCCAACAAGGAAACTTCCCATGTGGAGACGAGAGGAGTTCTGTTCCGTGCCTCAGGAAAGCCCCATACCCTGTTCTTTGAACCAAAGCCTCTGAGGAGTGACACCTGGAAACCAAAGTAAAAGTTGAGACTACGGCCTAAAGGCCTGTCCTGCTCAACCTTCTATCTCTGTTGTCATCTGTGTGCATGCATTCATGGATGTAGCTGCTCAGCTTGTGTCCGAATGCCCCTGTGAGTCCAGTGAGTCTCCCAGTAGTGGGATGTCCTCGGAGGCCTTGAGGTTTCTCATATTCTGGAGGTGTGTGGCCAAAGGAATGGACACAGTTTCCCAGGAGAGAGCAGGCACGGTCCTGTGGTATGGCTCCAGAGGACCCAGCCTAGAGGCTCTGTTTGCCAGGGCTGTGGGGACAGATGTCTGAAAAAGCAAACTTGGCTCAGCTAGGGGCCAATGTAATGGCAGGCCTGATCTCTAGTGCGTGAGGGGAGATCCTCTGGAAATCAAAGTAGGGCAAGTGGGAGGCAGTCACTCAGGATTTTGTCTCTGGGTGTTGCGTTTACAGTGTCCGGTCAGGGTAGGGGTTGTCTCAGAGGCCGAGGAAGAGCCTTCCTCTCAGGGGATTGTCCAAGCTCCCAAGTGTTTGTGTTCATTCTGTGGGAATGAAGAGTACTGTTTTCTGCCACAGGGGACCCCCCAGGAGAGGGACTCTAGAGCACAGCAGTGGTTTCCCTCAACTGGAATACACACCATCTAGTTAGTCCTGGGTGCCTATGGGCATGGCAAGCCACATATGCGGGCTCTTGGTCCAGTCACTGAGAGGCGTTACTTGAATAAGGTACTCACGCTGAGGGTCACAATGTGTGTTTGTGCCCAAGGCGGCCCTCACGCTTGGGCGTGGCCTCATGGGCCATGCCGTTTTCTCCTACACGGAAGGTTTGACTCACTGCCAGCAGCAAGGTTTCTTGCCAGGGGGAAGGAGGGGTTCTGACTTGTGCATCAGGTTCCCCCCTGTGCAGGGATTGGAGATAAGGTCTAGGTTCCGATGACTGAAAACCCAGGTTGGGAATGGATGGTGGCCTAAGGCAATGGCGGGTCCAATGTGCTGGGTGTGCAGCCAGCTGTGTCGGTGTCTGTTGGAAGGTCTGGGCTCAGGCTATTTGCGACAGAGCATCACTGTTTAAGGTAGCCTATGCAATTGGGGTGTTGCCGAGGGCCAAGCAGTTTGATCCTCATTTGGGGTTTCTGGGCAGCGCCATAGACAATGTTTTTCTCTTGGGAGGCAGGCACAGTGCTTCATTGTGGCCCCAGAATTCCCAGTAGGGAGGGTTTGTGGGCCAGGAGTGTGAGGACGGAAGTCTGAAAACACAAGCTAGTGTGAGGATTGGAACCAAGGGCAGAGCAGGCCCACTCTGCAGAGGCTGAATCAAAATCTCCTGCATCTGAAGTCAGGCTGAGGATCAGACGTTGGCTGAGGCTGGAGTATGTGTCCATGATGGCACCTTCATGAAGTGGGGGCCTCATGAGGCCAAGGAAGTTTTCCCACGCTGAGTTTGGAGGTTGCCCCAAACCACAAGGTTTCCTTCTGCGGGACATTCGAGTCCTGTTGCATGGCTCCAGGACATACCATATGGAAGGACTGGAGAGCAGGGTTCGAAGGATGGATCCCTGTACAGCATGCCTCGCATTCCCATTGGCTACTAGCGACAAGATATGTTTGATCTGCTGCCTCTGGAACACGCGACCCAGGGGGCTGAGTTGAAATGGCCTCTCCTGAGGATGCGTCATAATGTGCGTTTGGGTCCATGGAGACCTTGGAATGTGCTGGTTGTTCAGTGGCCCTGCGGAACTCTCCTACCTGAAGTGTTTGATACATCCCAGTAAGAAAGCTGCCCATGTGGAGATGAGAGAGGTTTGGTTTGGTGCCTCAGAAAAGCCCCATGTGCTGGTCTACGAAAACAGTCCTCTGAGAACGGAAACATGGAAACCAAAGCTAAGGTTCAGATTAGGGCCTGGGGGCCTGTCCATTTCAACCTTCTGTCTCTGGGGACACTGTCTGAGAGTCTAAGTGGAGATAGTTGCTCCGCTGGTGTCAGAGAGCCCCTCTTAGTCCAGGGGGGCCTACACTATTGATGGCCTCAGGGGCCTTGGAGCTTTTCCCTAACCTGTAGTGTGGTGGTCAATGGATTGGGCACACTTTCCTTGGAGAGGGCAGACACAATCTTTCGCTGTGGCCCTAGAGGCCCTAGCCTGGAGGTGTGTGGGTCCAGGCTGTGGGCACAGAAGTCTGAATACACAAACTCAGCTTATGAGTGGCGCCTAGGGTATGGCAGGCCGGATGTACAGCCCGAGAGGGAGCTCCTGGGCCTCTGAAACAAGGGCGAGTGGGAGGCGTTCCTTCAGGCTTTTGTCTCTGGATGTTGTCTAAGGGATAGCCGTGGATTGGAGCGGTGGCCTCAGGTACTGTGGACGAGTATCCCTCTCTGGGGATTTGTCCCAGCTCCCAAGAGTTTGGGGTCATTTTGTGGGAAGGGTGGAGTCGTGTTGTCTGGCTCATGGGTCTCTCCAAGAAAGGGATTCCAGATCAGAGCTCCAGATAAGGGCGGGGCGACTGGAAAATTGAAACCGTGGTGAGGATTGGGTGCAGAGGGGCTTGGCAAGCCCCATATGTGGGCTCTTGGTCCAGGCCCTGACAGGCCTTTCTTTGACATGGGGCTCATGCTGAGGATCACAGTGTGAATTTGTGCCCAAGCAGCACTCAAGTTTGGGCGTGGCATCAGGGGCCATGAAGGTTTCTCCCACCCTGAAGGTGTGACTCCATGCCAAGAGCAAGCTTGACAGCCATGGGGAAGGAGGAGTTCTGTTTTGTGCTTGCTATACCCAGCTGTGTGGAGAATTGATATAATGTCTAGGTTCAGATATCTGAAAACCAAGGTTAGGATGAGGTGACGGCATAAGACCATGGCGTGTCCGAAGTGCTGGGTGTGCGGCCAGCTGTCTCCTTGTCTGTCTGGACGTCTGGCTTCAGGCTGTGTCAGGCAGAGCATGAGTGCCCAGAGCAGCCTATCCAGTTCGGGTACCGTCGAGGCCCGAGCAGGTTGATCCTCATCTGGGTTTTCTGGAGAGCCCCACAGGGAAACGTTTTTCTTCCGTTGGGCAGACACCGGGCTGGGTTTTGGTTCTGGAGTTCCTAGTCCGGAGGGCTTGTTTGCCAGGAGTGTGAGGAAGGAAGTCTGAAAACACAAGCTAGCGTGAGGTTTGGGACCGAGGTCACGGCATGCCCGCTCTGCAGAGGCTGAATCGGGATCTCCTGCACTGAGGTCATGTCAACTATGAGACGTGCCTCAGGCTAGAGTTCTTGTCCAGCATGGCCTCTTCCTGAAGGGTGTGGGGGCTTCATGAGGCCAGAAAGTTTTGCCTACGATGGGATTTGTGAACTGCTCCAAAACTGAAGGTTACCTTCTGCACGACAGTCGAGTCCTATTGGATGGTTCCAAGAGGCCCCATATGGAAAGACTCGAGAGCAGGTGTCTAAGCATGGATGCCTGGGAACGCCACCTCATATTCCCACTCTTTAGTCAGGACAAGGCAGGCTCAATCTGCGGGCTCCTGGGTGAGCTACCCAGAGGGGAGAGTTGAAATGGACTCTACTGAAGATGAGTCCTACTGTGGCTTGGTGGCCTGGGAGACCTTGGAATGTGGAGGTGGCTCAGGGACTCTGCAGGATTCTCCAACATGAGGTGTTTGACACGGCTCCAACAAGGAAACTTCCCATGTGGAGATGAGAGGAGTTCTGTTCCGTGCCTCAGGAAAGCCCCATACCCTGTTCTTTGAACCAAAGCCTCTGAGGAGTGACACCTGGAAACCAAAGTAAGAGTTGAGACTACGGCCTAAAGGCCTGTCCGGCTCAACCTTCTATCTCTGTTGTCATCTGTGTGCATGCATTCATGGATGTAGCTGCTCAGCTTGTGTCCGAATGCCCCTGTGAGTCCAGTGAAGCTCCCAGTAGTGGGATGTCCTCGGAGGCCTTGAGGTTTCTCATATTCTGGAGGTGTGTGTATCCAAAGGAATGGACACAGTTTCCCAGGAGAGAGCAGGCACGGTCCTGTGGTATGGCTCCAGAGGACCCAGCCTAGAGGCTCTGTTTGCCAGGGCTGTGGGGACAGATGTCTGAAAAAGCAAACTTGGATCAGCTAGGGGCCAATGTAATGGCAGGCCTGATCTCTAGTGCGTGAGGGGAGATCCTCTGGAAATCAAAGTAGGGCAAGTGGGAGGCAGTCACTCAGGATTTTGTCTCTGGGTGTTGCGTTTACAGTGTCCGGTCAGGGTAGGGGTTGTCTCAGAGGCCGAGGAAGAGCCTTCCTCTCAGGGGATTGTCCAAGCTCCCAAGTGTTTGTGTTCATTCTGTGGGAATGAAGAGTACTGTTTTCTGCCACAGGGGACCCCCCAGGAGAGGGACTCTAGAGCACAGCAGTGGGTTCCCTCAACTGGAATACACACCATCTAGTTAGTCCTGGGTGCCTATGGGCATGGCAAGCCACATATGCGGGCTCTTGGTCCAGTCACTGAGAGGCGTTACTTGAATAAGGTACTCACGCTGAGGGTCACAATGTGTGTTTGTGCCCAAGGCGGCCCTCACGCTTGGGCGTGGCCTCATGGGCCATGCCGTTTTCTCCTACACGGAAGGTTTGACTCACTGCCAGCAGCAAGGTTTCTTGCCAGGGCGAAGGAGGGGTTCTGACTTGTGCATCAGGTTCCCCCCTGTGCAGGGATTGGAGATAAGGTCTAGGTTCCGATGACTGAAAACCCAGGTTGGGAATGAATGGTGGCCTAAGGCAGTGGCGGGTCCAATGTGCTGGGTGTGCAGCCAGCTGTGTCGGTGTCTGTTGGAAGGTCTGGGCTCAGGCTATTCGCGACAGAGCATCACTGTTTAAGGTAGCCTATGCAATTGGGGTGTTGCCGAGGGCCAAGCAGTTTGATCCTCATTTGGGGTTTCTGGGCAGCGTCATAGACAATGTTTTTCTCTTGGGACGCAGGCACAGTGCTTCATTGTGGCCCCAGAATTCCCAGTAGGGAGGGTTTGTGGGCCAGGAGTGTGAGGACGGAAGTCTGAAAACACAAGCTAGTGTGAGGATTGGAACCAAGGGCAGAGCAGGCCAACTCTGCAGAGGCTGAATCAAAATCTCCTGCATCTGAAGTCAGGCTGAGG
Source organism: Mustela nivalis (assembly GCF_964662115.1). Taxonomy (NCBI): domain Eukaryota; kingdom Metazoa; phylum Chordata; class Mammalia; order Carnivora; family Mustelidae; genus Mustela; species Mustela nivalis. Next base: position 60,482 of record NW_028135152.1, read on the forward strand.
ATCAGACGTTGGCTGAGGCTGGAGTATGTGTCCATGATGGCACCTTCATGAAGTGGGGGCCTCATGAGGCCAAGGAAGTTTTCCCACGCTGAGTTTGGAGGTTGCCCCAAACCACAAGGTTTCCTTCTGCGGGACATTCGAGTCCTGTTGCATGGCTCCAGGACATACCATATGGAAGGACTGGAGAGCAGGGTTCGAAGGATGGATCCCTGTACAGCATGCCTCGCATTCCCATTGGCTACTAGCGACAAGATATGTTTGATCTGCTGCCTCTGGAACACGCGACCCAGGGGGCTGAGTTGAAATGGCCTCTCCTGAGGATGCGTCATAATGTGCGTTTGGGTCCATGGAGACCTTGGAATGTGCTGGTTGTTCAGTGGCCCTGCGGAACTCTCCTACCTGAAGTGTTTGATACATCCCAGTAAGAAAGCTGCCCATGTGGAGATGAGAGAGGTTTGGTTTGGTGCCTCAGAAAAGCCCCATGTGCTGGTCTACGAAAACAGTCCTCTGAGAACGGAAACATGGAAACCAAAGCTAAGGTTCAGATTAGGGCCTGGGGGCCTGTCCATTTCAACCTTCTGTCTCTAGGGACACTGTCTGAGAGTCAAAGTGGAGATAGTTGCTCCGCTGGTGTCAAAGAGCCCCTCTTAGTCCAGGGGGGCCTACCCTATTGATGGCCTCAGGGGCCTTGGAGCTTTGCCCTAACCTGTAGTGTTTTGGTCAATGGATTGGGCACACTTTCCTTGGAGAGGGCAGGCACAATCTTTCGCTGTGGCCCTAGAGGCCCTAGCCTGGAGGTGTGTGGGTCCAGGCTGTGGGCACAGAAGTCTGAATACACAAACTCAGCTTAGGAGTGGCGCCTAGGGTATGGCAGGCCCGATGTACAGCCCGAGAGGGAGCTCCTGGGCCTCTGAAACAAGGGCGAGTGGGAGGCGTTCCTTCAGGCTTTTGTCTCTGGATGTTGTGTCCGGGATAGCCGTGGATTGGAGCGGTGGCCTCAGGTACTGTGGACGAGTATCCCTCTCTGGGGATTTGTCCCAGCTCCCAAGAGTTTGGGGTCATTTTGTGGGAAGGGTGGAGTCGTGTTGTCTGGCTCATGGGTCTCTCCAAGAAAGGGATTCCAGAGCAGAGCTCCAGGTACGGGTGGGGCGACTGGAAAATTCAAACCGTAGTGAGGATTGGGTGCATAGGGGCTTGGCAAGCCCCATATGTGGGCTCTTGGTCCAGGCCCTGACAGGCCTTTCTTTGACATGGGGCTCATGCTGAGGGTCACAGTGTGAATTTGTGCCCAATCAGCACTCAGGTTTGGGCGTGGCATCAGGGGTCATGAAGGTTTCTCCCACCCTGAAGGTGTGACTCCATGCCAAGAGCAAGCTTGACAGCCATGGGGAAGCAGGACTTCTGTTTTGTGCTTGCGATACCCAGCTGTGTGGAGAATTGATATGATGTCTAGGTTCAGATATCTGAAAACCAAGGTTAGGAAGAGGTGACGGCATAAGACCATGGCGTGTCCGAAGTGCTGGGTGTGCGGCCAGCTGTCTCCTTGTCTGTCTGGACGTCTGGCTTCAGGCTGTGTCAGACAGAGCATGAGTGCCCAGAGCAGCCTATCCAGTTCGGGTACCGTCTAGGCCCGAGCAGGTTGATCCTCATCTGGGTTTTCTGGAGAGCCCCACAGGGAAACGTTTTTCTTCCGTTGGGCAGACACTGGGCTGGGTTTTGGTTCTGGAGTTCCTAGTCCAGAGGGCTTGTTTGCCAGGAGTGTGAGGAAGGAAGTCTGAAAACACAAGCTAGCGTGAGGTTTGGGACCGAGGGCACGGCAGGCCCACTCTGCAGAGGCTGAATCGAGATCTCCTGAACTGAGGTCATGTCAACTATGAGACGTGCCTCAGGCTAGAGTTTTTGTCCAGCATGGCCTCTTCCTGAAGGTTGTGGGGGCTTCATGAAGCCAGGGAGGTTTGCCTACCATGGGATTTGTGAACTACTCCAAACCTCAAGATTTCCTTCTTCACGACAGTCGAGTCCTATTGGATGGTTCCAAGAGGCCCCATATGGAAAGACTCGAGAGCAGGTGTCTAAGCATGGATGCCTGGGAACGCCACCTCATATTCCCACTCTTTAGTCAGGACAAGGCAGGCTCAATCTGCAGGCTCCTGTGTGAGCTTCCTAGAGGGGAGAGTTGAAATGGACTCTCCTGAAGATGAGTTCTACTGTGGCTTTGTGGCCTGGGAGACCTTGGAATGTGGAGGTGGCTCAGGGACTCTGCAGGGTTTTCCAAACTGAGGTGTTTGACACAGCTCCAACAAGGAATCTTCCCATGTGGAGACGAGAGGAGTTCTGATCAGTGCCTCAGGAAAGCCCCATATCCTGTTCTTCGAAACAAAGCCTCTGAGGAGTAACACCTGGAACCAAAGCAAGAGTTGAGATTAGGGCCTAAGGGCCTGTCCGGCTCAACCTTCTATCTCTGTTGACATCTGTGTGCATGCCTTCGTGGAGGTAGCTGCTCAGCTTGTGTCCGAATGCCCCTGTGTGTCCAGGGAGGCTCCCAGTAGTGGGATGTCCTCGGGGGCCTTGAGTTTTCTCATATTCTGGAGGTGTGTGGCAAAGGAATGGAAACAGTTTCCCAGGAGAGAGCAGGCACGGTCCTGTGGTATGGCTCCAGAGGACCCAGCCTAGAGGCTCTGTTTGCCAGGGCTGTGGGGACTGATGTCTGAAAGAGCAAACTTGGCTCAGGTAGGGGCCAAGGTAATGGCAGGCCTGATCTCCAGTCCGTGAGGGGACATCCTCTGGATATCAAAGGAGGGCAAGTGGGAGGCAGTCGCTCAGGCTTTTTCTCTGGGTGTTGCGTTCACAGTGTCCGGTCAGGGTAGGGGTTGCCTCAGGGTCCGAGGAAGGGCCTTCCTCTCGGGGGATTGTCCAAGCTCCCAAGTGTTTGGGTTCATTCTGTGGGAAGTGAAGAGTACTGTTTTCTGCCACAAAGTACCTCCCAGGAGAGGGACTCTAGAGCACAGCAGTGGGTTCCCTCAACTGGAATACACACCATCTAGTTATTCCTGGGTGACTATGGGCATGGCAAGGACTATATGCAGGATCTTCGTCCCGAACCTGACATGCCTTTCTTTGTCATGGGGCTCATGCTAGGGTCACAGTGTGCATTTGTGCCCAAGCAGCACTCATGTTTGGGCGTGGCATCAGGGGCCATGAAGGGTTCCCCACGTGAAGGTGTGACTCCATGCGAAGAACAAGCATTACAGCCATGTGGAAGGCAGAGTTCTGATTGTGATTCCGATACTCAAACTCAGCTTTGGGGACATCGGTATGGCAGGCCCAATCTACAAACCATGAGAAGAACTCATGAAGATTTGAATATAGAGTGAGTCTGAGGCGCTTGCTCAGGCATTTGTCTCTGCAATTTGTATCAGCGATCTCCGTGGAATGTCGGGGATGCCTCATGGGCCATGGACGAATCTACCTCTATGATGATTTCGCCGGATTCCCAATTATTTTTCGTCAATCTGTGGGATGGGAAGCATCCTTTCAGTTTTGTTACCTCAGGTGTCCCACGAAAAGAGGGATTCCAAAGCAAAGCCGTGGGGAAGACTGAAGGGACCACCTGAACTATGGTTAAAAATTGGGTCCTAGGGGCATGGCAAGACCAATATGCTATCTCTTCATCCAGCCACTGAGAGGCCTTACTTGAGGACTTTGGTCAGGCTGAGGGTCACAATGTGTGTTTGTGAGCAATGTAGCCTGCGAGCATGGAGGGGCCTCATGGGCAACACTGGATTCAACTACACTGAATGTTGGACAACATGCCAACCACAAGGTTTCTTGCCATGGGGAAGGAGTTCTGATTTCTGCATCAGGATCAACCCTGGGCAGTGATTGGAGATAAGGTCTAGAATCTAAAGCCTGAAAACCGAGGTTGGGAAGAGATGACAACCTAAGGCCATGGCGGCTCGATGTGCTCAGTGTGCAGCAAGCTGTCTGGTTGGGGCCAGGAAGTCCAGGCTCAGGCTGTGTCAGAAAGGGCATTAGTGCCGTGGTCAGCCTATATGTTCGGGGTACAGCCAAGGTAGGTGCAGGTTGATCCTCACTTGGGGTTACTGGGTAGCCCCAGAGGACAATGTTTTTCTTCTAGAGGGCAGGCAGAGTGCTGCATTGTAGTTCTGGATTGCCAAACTGGAGGGCTTGTGGGCCAGTAGTCTGAGGACAGAAGTCTGAGAACACAAGCTCGGCTTAGGTTTCTGGTTGAGGACATTGCACGCAGAATCTACAGACCGGAATCGAGATCTCGTGCATCTGAAGTCAGGGCGAGGATCAGACGATCGCTCAGGTTGGAGTTTCTGTCCCTTATGGCCCCTTCATGAAGGGGGAGCATCACAAGGCCATGGGGGTTGTCCCACGATGGAATTTGTGAGAAGCTCCAAACTGCAAAGTGTCTTCTACAGGATAATTGAGACCTGTTGATTGGCTCCAGGCCAATGATTCTGAGCAGGGTTCTAAGGATGGATCGCTGAGTAGCCCACCTCGCATTCCAATTGTCTCCTAGCAACAAGACAGGTTAGATCCTCTGGATCTGGGGGAGCAACGGAGGAGGCTGAGTTGAAATGGACTCTCCTGGGGTTGGGTCCTAGCGTGCTTTGGTGTGTATCGAGACCTTGGAATGAAGCGGTGGCACTGGGGCCCTGACGGGTTCTCCAAAACAGAGGCTTTGACAGAGCTCCAACGTGCTAGTTTCCCATGTGTAGATGAGATGTTTTCTGATGGGTGAGTCAAGAAACAGCTATATGCTGCTTTTGAAATCCAGGCCTCTGAGGAGAGATGCCTGGAAACCAAAGCAATGGATCTGATTAGTGCCTAGGGGTCTGTTCTTTCCTTTTTACCTCTGGGGACATCTGTCTATGGGTCTGAGTGCAGGTAGGTGCACAGATGGGCTCAGATTGCCCCTGTTTTTCCTGGGAAGCCAGCCCTAGTAAGATGGATCAGGTATTGGGTGTTTATTCTATTAGAAGGGTTGTGGCCATTGGAAATGGCAAACACATTTCCCTTACAGAGGGCAAGTACAGTCCTCAGGCTTGGCTCCAGGGGCCTGATCCTGTAGGTTGTGTAGGCCAGGGCTGTTTGGACAGTTGTCTGAAAACACAACCTCGGCTTATGTTTCCGGTCATAGTTATGGCAGGACTGATCTACAGACCATGAGGAGAACTCATCGGGATTTGAAAAAGAGCAAGTGTGAGGCTCTTGCTCAAGTTTTTGTCTCTGGATATCGTGTCACTCACGGTGGTGAAATTTCTGGGTGACTCCATGGGAAATGGATGAGTCTTACTCTCTGGTGGTTTGGCCCCGTCCAAAGAGTTTGGGGTCATTCTGTGGGATGGAAAACGTCCGTTTTGTTGTTGTTGTTGTTTTCTTTTTTAAACTCAGGTGTCCCAACAAATGAGGGATTCCAGAGTAGAGCCCTGGGGAGGGGCGACTGGACAATCAGAAATCTGGTTAAAAATTAGGGCCTAGGGACATGTCAAGCCCAATATGACATCTAATAGTCCAGCCACTGAGAGGACTTACTAGAGGAGAAGACTCATGCTGAGGGTCACAATGCGTGTTTATGACCCCGTCGCACTCAAGAATGGGCGGGGCCTCAGAGTGAATGCTGGTTTCTTCTACTCTGACCATTGGACAATGTGCCAACCACAAGGTTTCTTGCCATGGGTAAGGCGGAGTTCTGATTTCTGCATCACACTCAAACCTGGGCAGTGATAGGCCATAAGGTCTCGGTTCTGAAGCCTGAAAACTGAAGTAGGGAAGAGATGAAGACCTAAGGCCATGGCGGGTCTTATGTGCTCAGTGTGCTGTCAGCTTTCTGGGGGTTGGTCTGAGGTCCGGGCTCAGGTTGTGTCCGACAATGGTTTAGTGCCCACGTTAGACTATATAATTTGGGTAAAGTCGAGTGCTGTGTAGGTTTATTCTCATTTAAGGTGCCTGGGCAGCTCATGAAGCAATAATTTTTTTCTACAGGGCAGGCAGAGTGCTGCACTGTGGGTCCAGAATTGCCAAACTTGAGGGCTTCGGGGCCAGGGGTGTGAGGACGGAAGTCTGAGAAGACAAGCTAGACTTGGTTTCAGGGCGAGGGCATGGCAGGTACCCCCTTCAGATCTGAACCAATATCTCATGCATCTGAAGTCAGGCGAGGATCAGACGTTGGCTCAAGTTGAAGTTTCTGTGCATGACGGCCGCTTCATGAAGGGAGCGGAATCTCGAGGCCATTGAGGTTTTCCCACTTTGGGAGTTGTGGGATGCCCCCTTCAAGGATTCCTTCTGCGGGACAATTGAGACCTGTTGGACAGCTCCAGGACATCGCATACAGAATGACTCCAGAGCACCCTTCGAGGATGGATGCCTGGGAAGCCCGCCTCGCATTCCAATTGTCTCCTAGCAACAAGACAGTTTAGATCTGATGGCTCTGCGGGAGCAACCGGGGTGGCTGAGTTGAAATGGACTTTCCTGAGGATCGGTCCTAATTGGTTTTTATGTCCATGAGGGCCTTGGAATGGGGCGACGGCACCGGGACCATGAAGTACTCCCCTAAGCTTTTGACATAGCTCCCATGCACAGGTTTCCTTGTGGAGACGAGATGAGTTCTGATGGGTGCCTCAGGAAAACCCCTATGCTCGAATTGGAATCAGGCTTTTGAGGAGACATGCCTGTAAACCAAAGCAATGGATCCTATTATGGCCTAGGGTCCTGTCTGGTTCAATCTTCTTCTCTGGGAACATCCATCTATGGTATGAGTGGAGGTCGATTCAGCTGGTGTCAGACAGCCCTTGTTTCTTCCGGGCGACCTACACTATTGGGATGGCCTCAGGGACTTTGGAGGTTTCTCCTAATTTGTACGATTTTGGACCATGGAATGGTCAGAATTCCCATGGATTGGTAGGCACAGTCCTAATGTGTGGCTCCAGGCGCCCAGCCTGGAGGGTGTGTGACCCAAGACTTTGAGGACAGAAGTCTGAAAACACAAACTCACCTTAGGTTTGGGGACGTAGGTATGGCAGGCCCTATCTACAAACCATGAGAAGAACTCTTCAGGATATGAAGAAAGTGCGAGTCTGAGGCGTTTGCTCAGACTTTTGTCTCTGGATTTTGTATCAGCGATGACCGTGGATGTCGGGGAGGCCTCATGGGCCATGGACGAATCTTCCTCTCTGAGGATTTGGCCCGATTCCCAATTGCTTTTCGTCAATCTGTGGTATGGGAGGTCTCCTTTCAGGTTTGTTACCTCAGGTGTACCACCAAAAGAGGAATTCCAAAGCAAAGCCGTGGGGAAGACTGAAGGGACAACCCGAACTCTGGTTAAAAATTGGGGCCTACGGGCATGGCAAGCCCAATATGCTATCTCTTCATCCAGCCACTGAGTGGCCTTACTTGAGGACTGGGCTCAGCCTGAGGGTCACAATGTGTGTTTGTGAACAATGTGGCCTGCGAGCATGGGCGGGGCCTCATGGGCCACACTGGTTTCAACTACACTAATCGTTGGACAACTAGCCAACCACAAGGTTTCTTGCCATGGGGAAGGAGTTCTGATTTCTGCATCACCTTCAACCCTGGGCAGTGATTGGAGATAAGGTCTAGGTTCTGAATCCTGAAAACCGAGGTTGGAAGAGATGACGACCTAAGGCCATGGCGGCTCGATGTGCTCAGTGTGGGGACAGCTGTCTGGGAGGGGCCAGGGGTTCCAGGATCAGGCTGTGTCAGAAAGGGCATTAATGCCCTGGTCAGCCTATGTATTTGGGGTACAGCCAAGGTCGGTGCAGGTTGATCCTCATTTGGGATGACTGGGTAGCCCCAGAGGACAATGTTTTTCTTCTGGAGGGCCGGCAGAGTGCTGCATTGTAGTTCTGGATTGCCAAACTGTAGGGCTTGTGGGCCAGTAGTCTGACGACAAAAGTCTGAGAACACAAGCTAGGCTTAGGTTTCTGGGTGAGGCCATGGAAGGCACAATCTACAGATCTGAATCGAGATCTCGTGCATCTGAAGTCAGGGCGAGGATCAGATGATCGCTCAGGTTGGAGTTTCTGTAGCTGATGGCCTCTTCATGAATGGGGGGTCATCACGAGGCCATGGGTGCTTTCCAACGATGGGAGTTGTGAGAAGCTCCAAACTGCAGAGAGTCTTCTGCAGGACAATTGAGACCTGTTGTTTGGCTCCAAGCCAATGATTCTGAGCAGGGTTCTAAGGATGGATGGCTGGGTAGCCCACCTCGCATTCCAATTGTCTCCTAGCAACAAGACAGGTTAGATCTCCTGGATCTGTGGGGAGCAACCGAGGATGCTGAGTTGAAATGGACACCCCAGGGATGGGTCCTAACGTGCTTTTGTGTCTATGGAGACCTTGGAATGAAGCGGTGGCACTGGGGCCCTAAAGGTTTCTCCTAAACAGAGGCTTTGACACAGCTCCAACGTGCAAGTTTCCCATGTGTAGATGAGATGTTTTCTGATGGGTGAGTCACGAAACAGCTATATGCTGCTTTTGAAATCCAGGCCTCTGAGGAGAGATGCCTGGAAACCAAAGCAATGGATCTGATTAGTGCCTAGGGGCCTGTTCTTTTCTTTTTACCTCTGGGGACATCTGTCTATGGGTCTGAGTGCAGGTAGGTGCTCAGTTGGGCTCAGATTGCCCCTGTTTCCTGGGACGCCACCACTATTGAGATGGATCAGGGACTTTGGAGGTTTATCCTATTAGAAGGTTTGTTGCCATTGGAATGGGCACACACAATTCCCTTGGAGAGGGCAAGTACAGTCCTCAGGTTAGGCTCCAGGGGCCTGAGCCAGTAGGTTGTGTAGGACAGGGCTGTTTGGTCAGTTCTCTGAAAACGCAAACTCGGCTTATGTTTCGGGTCATAGGTATGGCAGGACTGATCTACAGACCATGAGGACAACTCTTTGGGATTTGAAAGAAGGGCGAGTGTGAGGCTCCTGCTCAAGTGTTTGTCTCTGGATATCGTGTCACTCATGGTCGTGGAATTTCTGTGTGACTTCATGGGAAATGGACGAGTCTTACTTTCTGGTTGTTTGGCCCCGTCAAAGAGTTTGGGGTCATTTTTGGGCTGGAAGAAGTCCGTTTTTTTTTGTTGTTGTTGTTTTTTTTCTTTTTTAACCTCAGGTGTCACACCAAATGAGGGATTCCAGAGTAGAGCCCTGGGAGGGGCGACTGGACAATCAGAAATCTGGTTAAACATTGGGACTTGGGACATGTCAAGCCCATTATGACATCTAATGGTCCAGCCGCTGAGAGGACTTACTAGAGGACAGGACTCATGCTGAAAGTCACAATGTTTGTGTATGCCCTCGTCGCACTCAAGAATGGGCGGGGCCTCAGGGTGAATGCTGGTTTCTCCTACACTGAAAGTTGGACAACGTGCCAACCACAAGGGTTCTTGCCATGGGTAAAGAGGAGTTCTGATTTCTACATCACACTCACCCCTGGGCTGTGATTGGAGATAAGGTCTCGGTTCTGAAGCCTGAAAACTGAGGTAGGGAAGAGATGATGACCTAAGGCCATGGCGGGTTTTATGTGCTCAGTGTGCGGTCAGCTTTCTGGGTGTTGGTCAGGAGGTCCGGGCTCAGGTTGTGTTTGACAGTGCATTAGTGCCCAGGTTAGACTATAATTTGGGTAAAGTTGAGTGCTGTGTAGGTTTACCCTCATTTAAGGTGCCTGGGCAGCTCATGACGCAATAATTTTTTTTTCTAGAGGGCAGGCAGAGTGCTGCATTTTGGGTCCGGAATTGCCAAACTTGAGGGCTTCGGAACCAGGAGTGTGAGGACGGAAGTCTGAGAAGACAAGCTAGACTTGGGTTTCAGGGCGAAGGCACGGCATGTACCCCCTGCAGATCTGAAAAATATCTCATGCATCTGAAGTCAGGGCAAGGATCAGACTTTGGCTCAGGTTGGAGATTCTGAGCATGACGGCCGCTTCTTGAAGGGAGCGGAATCTCGATTTCATTGAGGTTTTCCCACGTTGGGAGTTGTGGGATGCCCCCTTCAAGGATTCCTACTGCAGGACAATTAAGACCTCTTGGACAGCTCCAGGACATCCCATATGGAATGACTCCTGAGCACCGTTCGCGGATGGATGCCTGGGAAGCCCGCCTCGCATTCCAATTGTCTCCTAGCAACAAGACAGTTTAGATCTGATGGCTCTGCCGGAGCAACCGGGGTGGCTGAGTTGAAATGGACTTTCCTGAGGATGGGTCCTAATGTGTTTTTGTGTCCATGAGGGCCTTGGAATGGGGCGGTGGCACCGGGACCCTGAAGTACTCTCCTAAGCTTTGGACATGGCTCCCATGCACAGGTTTCCTTGTGGAGACGAATGAGTTCTGATGGGTGCCTCAGGAAAACGCCTATGCTCGTATTGGAATCAGGCTTTTGAGGACACATGCCTGTAACCCAAAGCAATGGATCCTATTATGGCCTAGGGTCCTGTCTGGTTCAATCTTCTTCTCTGGAGACATCCATCTATGGTATGAGTGGAGGTCGATTATCAGCTGGTGTCAGACAGCCCTTGTTTGTTCTGGGCGACCTACACTATTGGTATGGCCTCAGGGACTTTGGAGGTTTCTCCTAATTTGTACGATTTTGGACCATGGAATAGGCAGAATTTCCATGGATTGGTAGGCACAGTCCTAATGTGTGGCTCCAGGGGCCCAGCCTGGAGGTTGTGTGGCCCAAGACTTTGAGGAAACAAGTCTGAAAACACAAACTCAGCTTAGTTTTTGGGACGTAGGTATGGCAGGCCCGATCTACAAACCATGAGAAGAACTCTTCAGGATATGAAGAAAGTGCTAGTCTGAGGCGCTTGCTCAGACTTTTGTCTCTGGATTTTGTATCAGCGATGGCCATGGAATGTCGGGGAGGCCTCATGGGCCATGGACGAATCTTCCCCCTGAGGATTTGGCCTGATTCCCAATTGCTTTTCGTCAATCTGTGGGATGGAAGGACTCATTTCAGTTTTGTTACCTCAGGTGTCCTACCAAAAGAAGAATTCCAAAGCAAAGCCGTGGGGAAGACTGAAGGGACAACCTGAACTATGGTTAAAAATTGGGGCCTATGGGCATGGCAAGCCCAATATGCTATCTCTTCATCCAGCCACTGAGTGGCCTTACTTGAGGACTGGGCTCAGCCTGAGGGTCACAATGTGTGTTTGTGACCAATGTGGCCCGCGAGCATGGGCGGGGCCTCATGGTCCACACTGGTTTCAACTACACTGAACGTTGGACAACATGCCAACCACAAGGTTTCTTGCCATGGGGAAGGTGTTCTTATTTCTGCATCACCTTCAACCCTGGGCAGCGATTGGAGATAAGGTCTAGGTTCTGAAACCTGTAAACTGAGGTTGGGAAGAGATGACGACCTAAGGCCATGGCGGCTCGATGTGCTCAGTGTGCGGGCAGCTGTCTGTAGGGGGCAGGGGGTCCAGGCTCAGGCTGTGTCAAAAAGGGCATTAGTGCCCTGGTCAGCCTATGTATTTGGGGTACAGCCAAGGTCGGTGCAGGTTGATCCTCATTTGGGGTTACTGGGTAGCCCCAGAGGACAATGTTTTTTTCTGGAGGGCCGACAGAGTGCTGCATTGTTGTTCTGGATTGCCAAACTGGAAAGCTTATTGGCCAGTAGTCTGACGACAAAAGTCTGAGAACACAAGCAAGGTTTAGGTTTCTGGGTCAGGCCATGGCAGGCACAATCTACAGACCTGAATCGAGATCTCGTGCATCCGAAGTCAGGGCGAGGATCAGACGATCGCTCAGGTTGGAGTTTCTGTCCCTGATGGCCCCTTCATGAATGGGCGGGGGGCATCACGAGGCCACGGGGGTTTTCCCACGATGGGAGTTGTGAGAAGCTCCAAACTGAAGAGAGTCTTCTGCAGGACAATTGAGACCTGTTGTTTGGCTCCAGGCCAATGATTCTGAGCAGGGTTCTAAGGATGGATGGCTGGGTAGCCCTCCTCGCATTCCAATTGTCTCCTAGCAACAAGACAGGTTAGATCTCCTGGATCTGTGGGGAGCAACCGAGGACGCTGAGTTGAAATGGACACCCCTGGGGATGGGTCCTAACGTGCTTTTGTGTCTATGGAGACCTTGGAATTAAGCGGTGGCCTTGGGGCCCTGAAGGGTTCTCCTAAATAGAGGCTTTGACACAGCTCCAACGTGCAAGTTTCCCATGTGTAGATGAGATGTTTTCTGATGGGTGAGTCAAGAAACAGCTAGATTCTGCTTTGGGAAATCCAGGCCTCTGAGGAGAGATGCCTGGAAACCAAAGCAATGGATCTGATTAGTGCCTAGGGGCCTGTTCTTTCCTTTTTACCTATGGGGACATCTGCTATGGGTCTGAGTGGAGGTAGGTGCTCAGTTGGGCTCAGATTGCCCATGTTTTTCCCGGGAAGCCACCATTATTGAGATGGATCAGGGACTTTGGAGGTTTATTCTATTAGAAGGGTTGTGGCCATTGGAATGGGCACACACAATTCCCTTGGAGAGGGCCAGTAATGTCCTCAGGTTTGGCTCCAGGGGCCTGAGCCTGTAGGTTGTGTAGGCCAGGGCTGTTTGGACAGTTGTCTGAAAACACAAACTCGGCTTATGTTTCAGGTCATAGGTATGGCAGGACTGATCTACAGAAGATGAGGAGAACTCTTCGGGATTTGAAAGAAGGGCGAGTGTGAGGCTCCTGTTCAAGTTTTTGTCTCTGGATATCGTGTCACTCATGCTCGTGGAATTTCTGGGTGACTTCATGGGAAATGGACGAGTCTTACTCTCAGGTGTTTTGGCCCCGTCCAAAGAGTTTGGTGTCATTCTGTGGGCTGGAAAAAGTCCTTTTTTTTTGTTGCTGTTGTTGTTGTTTTCTTTTTTAACTTCAGGTTTCCCACCAAATGAGGGATTCCAGAGTATGTATGCCCTCATCGCACTCAAGAATGGGCGGGCCCTCAGAGTGAATGCTGGTTTCTCCTACACTAAATGTTGGACAACGTGCCAACCACAAGGGTTCCTGCCATGGGTAAGGAGGATTTCTGATTTCTGCATCACACTTACACCTGGGCAGTGACTGGAGATAAGGTCTCGGTTCTGAAGCCTGAAAACTGAGGTAGGGAAGAGATGATGTGTTCGACAGTGCATTAGTGCCCAGGTTAGACTATATAATTTGGGTAAAGTCGAGTGCTGTGTAGGTTTACCCTCATTTAAGGTGCCTGGGCAGCTCATGAGGCAATAATTTTTTTTCTAGAGGGCAGGCAGAGTGCTGCATTGTGGGTCCGGAATTGCCAAACTTGAGGGCTTCGGGGCCAGGAGTGTGAGGACGGACGTCTTAGAAGACAAGCTAGACTTGGGTTTCAGGGCGAGGGCACGGCAGGTACCCCCTGCAGATCTGAACCAATATCTCATGCATCTGAAGTCAGGGCGAGGATCAGACGTTGTCTCAGGTTGGAGTTTCTGAGCATGAAGTCTGCTTCATGAAGGGAGCGGGATCTCGAGGCCATTGAGGTTTTCCCACGTTGGGAGTTGTGGGATGCCCCCTTCAAGGATTCCTTCTGCGAGACAATTGAGACCTGTTGGACAGCTCCAGGACATCCCATATGGAATGACTCCAGAGCACCGTTCGCGGATGGATGCCTGGGAAGCCCGCCTCGCATTCCAATTGTCTCCTAGCAACAAGACAGTTTAGATCTGATGGCTCTACGGGAGCAACCGGGGCGGCTGAGTTTAAATGGACTTTCGTGAGGATGGGTCCTAATGTGTTTTTGTGTCCATGAGGGCCTTGGAATGGGGCGGTGGCACCGGGACCCTGAAGTACTCTCCTAAGCTTTGGACATGGCTCCCATGCACAGGTTTCCTTCTGGAGGTGAGATGAGTTCTAATGGGTGCCTAAGGAAACCCCTATGCTCGTATTGGAATCAGGCTTTTGAGGACACATGCCTGTAACCCAAAGCAATGGATCCTATTATGGCCTAGGTTCCTGTCTGGTTCAATCTTCTTCTCTGGGGACATCGATCTATGGTATGAGTGGAGGTCGATTATCAGCTGGCGTTAGACAGCCCTTGTTTGTTCCGGGCGACCTACACTATTGGGATGGCCTCAGGGACTTTGGAGGTTTCTCCTAATTTGTACGATTTTGGACCATGGAAAGGGCAGAATTCCCATGGATTGGTAGGCACAGTCCTAATGTGTGCCTCCAGGGGCCCAGCCTGGATGGTGTGGGGCCCAAGACTTTGAGGACAGAATTCTGAAAACACAAACTCAGCTTAGGTTTGGGGACGTAGGTATGGCAGGCCCGATCTACAAACCATGAGAAGAACTCTTCAGGATATGGAGAAAGTGCGAGTCTGAGGCGCTTGCTCAGGTTTTTGTCTCTGGATTTTGTATCAGCGATGGCCGTGGTATGTCGGGGAGGCCTCATGGGCCATGGACGAATCTTCCTCTCTGAGGATTTGGCCCGATTCCCAATTGCTTTTCGTCAATCTGTGGGATGGGAGGTCTCCTTTCAGGTTTGTTACCTCAGGTGTCCCAACAAAAGAGGAATAACAAAGCCAAGCCGTGGGGAAGACTGAAGGGACAACCCGAACTATGGTTAAAAATTGGGTGTTAGGGGCATGGCAAGCCCAATATGCTATCTCTTCATCCAGTCACTGAGTGGCCTTACTTGAGGACTGGGCTCAGCCTGAGGGTCACAATGTGTGTTTGTGACCAATGTGGCCCATGAGCATGGGCGGGGCCTCATGGGCCACACTGGTTTCAACTACACTGAACGTTGGACAACATGCCAACCACAAGGTTTCTTGCCATGGGGAAGGAGTTCTGATTTCTGCATCACCTTCAACCCTGGGCAGTGATTAGAGATATGGCCTAGGTTCTGAAACCTTAAACCCGAGGTTGGGAAGAGATGACGACCTAAGGCCATGGCGGCTCGATGTGCTCAGTGTGCGGCCAGCTGTCTGGGAGGGGCCAGGGGGTCCAGGCTCAGGCTGTGTCAGAAAGGGCATTAGTGCCCTGGTCAGCCTATGTATTTGGGGTACAGCCAAGGACGGTGAGGTTGATCCTCATTTGGGGTTACTGGGTAGCCCCAGAGGACAATGTTTTTCTTCTGGAGGGTCGGCAGAGTGCTGCATTGTAGTTCTGAATTGCCAAACTGGAGGGCTTGTGGGCCAGTAGTCTGACGACAAAAGTCTGAGAACACAAGCTAGGCTTAGGTTTCTGGGTGAGGCCATGGCAGGCACAATCTACAGACCTGAATCGAGATCTCGTGCATCTGAAGTCAGGGCGAGGATCAGATGATCGCTCAGGTTGGAGTTTCTGACCCTGATGGCCCCTTCATGAATGGGGCTGGCATCACGAGGCCATGGGTGTTTTCCCACGATGGGAGTTGTGAGAAGCTCCAAACTGCAGAGAGTCTTCTGCAGGACAATTGAGACCTGTTGTTTGGCTCCAGGCCAATGATTCTGAGCAGGGTTCTAAGGATGGATGGCTGGGTAGCCCACCTCGCATTCCAATTGTCTCCTCGCAACAAGACAGGTTAGATCTCCTGGATCTGTGGGGAGCAACCGAGGACGCTGAGTTGAAATGGACACCCCTGCGGATGGGTCCTAACGTGCCATTGTGTCTATGGAGACCTTGGAATGAAACGGTGGCACTGGGGCCCTAAATGGTTCTCCTAAACAGAGGCTTTGACACAGCTCCAACGTGCAAGTTTCCCATGTGTAAATGAGATGTTTTCTGATGGGTGAGTCAAGAAACAGCTATATGCTGCTTTTGAAATCCAGGCCTCTGAGGAGAGATGCCTGGAAACCAAAGCAATGGATCTGATTAGTGCCTAGGGGCCTGTTCTTTCCTTTTTACCTGTGAGGACATCTGTCTATGGGTCTGAGTGCAGGTAGGGGCTCAGTTGGGCTCAGATTGCCCCTGTTTTTCCTGGGAAGCCACCACTATTGAGATGGATCAGGGACTTTGGAGGTTTATCCTATTAGAATGGTTGTGGCCATTGGAATGGGCACACACAATTCCCTTGGAGAGGGCAAGTACAGTCCTCAGGTTTGGCTCCAGGGGCCTGAGCCTGTAGGTTGTGTAGGCCAGGGCTATTTGGACAGTTGTCAGAAAACACAAACTCGGCTTATGTTTCGGGTAATAGGTATGGCAGGACTGATCTACAGACCATGAGGAGAACTCTTCGGGATTTGAAAGAAGGGCGAGTGTGAGGCTCCTGCTCAAGTTTTTGTCTCTGGATATCGTGTCACTCATGGTCGTGGAATTTCTGGGTGACTTCATGGGAAATGGACTAGTCTTACTCTCTGGTGGTTTGGACCCGTCCAAAGAGTTTTGGGTCATTCTGTGGGCTGGAAGAAATCCGTTTTGTTTTTTTTTTATGTTTTCTTTTTTAACCTAAGGTGTCCCACCAAATGAGGGATTCCCTAGTAGAGCCCTGGGGAGGGTCGACTGGACAATCAGAAATCTGGTTAAAAATTGGGGCCTAGAAACATGTCAAGCCCATTATGACATCTAATGGTCCAGCAACTGAGAGTACTTACTAGAGGACAGGACTCATGCTGAGGGTCACAATGCATGTGTATGCCCTCGTCGCACTCAAGGATGGGCGTGGCCTTAGGTGAATGCTGGTTTCTCCTACACTGAAGGTTGGACAACGTGCCAACCACAAGGGTTCTTGCCCTGGGTAAGGAGGAGTTATGATTTCTGCATCACACTCACCCCTGGGCAGTGATTGGAGATAAGGTCTCGGGTCTGAAGCCTGAAAACTGAGGTAGGGAAGAGATGATGACCTTAGCCCATGGCGGGTTTTATGTGCTCAGTGTTTGGTCAGCTTTCGGGTGTTGGTCAGGAGGTCTGGTCTCAGGTTCTGTTTGACAGTGCATTAGTGCCCAGGTTAGACTATATAATTTGGGTAAAGTCGAGTGCTGTGTAGGTTTACCCTCATTTAAGGTGCCTGGGCAGCTCATGAGGCAATAATTTTTTTTCTAGAGGGCAGGCAGAGTGCTGCATTGTGGGTCCGGAATTGCCAAACGTGAGGGCTTCGGGGCCAGGAGTGTGAGGACGGAAGTCTGAGAACACAAGCTAGACTTGGGTTTCAGGGCGAGGGCACGGCAGGTACCCCCTGCAGATCTGAACCAATATCTCATGCATCTGAAGTCAGGGCGAGGATCAGACGTTGGCTCATTATGGAGTTTCTGAGCATGACAGCCGCTTCATGAAGGGAGCGGAATCTCGAGGCCATTGAGGTTTTCCCACGTTGGGAGTTGTGGGATGCCCCCTTCAAGGATTCCTTCTGCGGGACAATTGAGACCTGTTGGACAGCTCCAGGACATCCCATATGGAATGACTCCAGAGCACCGTTCGCGGATGGATGCCTGGGAAGCCCGCCTCGCATTCCAATTGATTCCTAGCAACAAGACAGTTTAGATCTGATGGCTCTTCGGGAGCAACCGGGGTGGCTGAGTTGAAATGGACTTTCCTGAGGATGGGTCCTAATGTGTTTTTGTGTCCATGAGAGCCTTGGAATGGGGCGGTGGCACAGGGACCCTGAAGTACTCTCCTAAGCTTTGGACATGGCTCCCATGCACAGGTTTCCTTGTGGAGACGAGATGAGTTCTGATGGGTGCCTCAGGAAAAACCCTATGCTCGTATTGGAATCAGGCTTTTGAGGACACATGCCTGTAACCCAAAGCAATGGATCCTATTATGGCCTAGGGTCCTGTCTGGTACAATCTTCTTCTCTGGGGACATCCATCTATGGTATGAGTGGAGGTCGATTATCAGCTGGTGTCAGACAGCCCTTGTTTGTTCCGGGCGACCTACACTATTGGGATGGCCTCAGGGACTTTGGAGGTTTCTCCTAATTTGTACGATTTTGGACAATGGAATGGGAAGAATTCCCATGGATTGGTAGGGACAGTCCTAATGTGTGGCTCCAGGGGTTCAGGCTGGAGGGTGTGTGGCCCCATACTTTGAGGACAGAAGTCTGAAAACACAAACTCAGCTTAGGTTTGGGGACGTAGGTATGGCAGGCCCGATCTAAAACCATGAGAAGAACTCTTTAGGATATGAATCAAGTGCGAGTCTGAGGCGCTTGCTCAGGCTTTGTCTCTGGATTTTGTATCAGCAATGGCCGTGGAATGTCGGGGAGGCCTCATGGGCCATGGACGAATCTTCATAACTGAGGATTTGGCCCGATTCCCAATTGCTTTTCGTCAATCTGTGGGATGGGAGGACTCATTTCAGTTTTGTTACCTCAGGTGTCCCACCAAAAGTAAAATTCCAAAGCCAAGCCGTGGGGAAGACTGAAGGGACAACCCGAACTATGATTAAAAATTGGGGCCTAGGGTCATGGCAAGCCCAATATGCTATCTCTTCATCCAGCCACTGAGTGGCCTTACTTGAGGACTGGGCTCAGCCTGAGGGTCACAATGTGTGTTTTGACCAATGTGGCCCGCGAGCATGGGCGGGGCCTCATGGGCCACACTGGATTCAACTACACTGAACGTTGGACAACATGCCAACCACAAGGTTTCTTGCCATGGGGAAGGAGTTCTGATTTCTGCATCACCTTCAACCCAGGGCAGTGATTGGAGATAAGGTCTAGGTTCTGAAAAATGAAAACCGAGGTTGGGAAGAGATGATGACCTAAGGCCATGGCGGCTCGATGTGATCAGTGTGCGGCCAGCTGTCTGGGAGGAGCCAGGGGGTCCAGGCTCAGGCTGTGTCAGAAAGGGCATTAGTGCCCTGGTCAGCCTATGTATTTGGGGTAAAGCCAAGGTCGGTGCAGGTTGATCCTCATTTGGGGTTACTGGTTAGCCCCAGAGGACAATGTTTTTCTTCTGCAGAGCCGGCAGAGTGCTGCATTGTAGTTCTGGATTGCCAAACTGGAGGGCTTGTGGGCCAGTAGTCTGACGACAAAAGTCTGAGAACACAAGCTAGGCTTAGGTTTCTGGGTGAGGCCATGGCACGCACAATCTACAGACCTGAATCGAGATCTCGTGCATCTGAAGTCAGGGCGAATATCAGATGATCGCTCAGGGTGGAGTTTCTGTCCCTGATGGCTCCTTCATGAATGGGGGCGGGCATCACGAGGCCATGGGTGTTTTCTCACGATGGGAGTTGTGAGAAGCTCCAAACTGCAGAGAGTCTTCTGCAGGACAATTGAGACCTGTTGTTTGGCTCCAGGCCAATGATTCTGAGCAGGGTTCTAAGGATGGATGGCTGGGTAGCCCACCTCGCATTCCAATTGTCTCCTCGCAACAAGACAGGTTAGATCTCCTGGATCTGTGGGGAGCAACCGAGGACGCTGAGTTGAAATGGACACCCCTGGGGATGGGTCCTAACGTGCTTTTGTGTCTATGGAGACCTTGAAATGCAGCGGTGGCACTGGGGCCCTAAACGTTTCTCCTAAACAAAGGCTTTGACACAGCTCCAACGTGCAAGTTTCCCATGTGTAGATGAGATGTTTTCTGATGGGTGAGTCAAGAAACAGCTATATGCTGCTTTTGAAATCCAGGCCTCTGAGGAGAGATGCCTGGAAACCAAAGCAATGGATCTGATTAGTGCCTCGGGGCCTGTTCTTTCCTTTTTACCTCTGGGGACATCTGTCTATGGGTCTGAGTGCAGGTAGGAGCTCAGTTGGGCTCAGATTGCCCCTGTTTTTCCTGGGAAGCCACCACTATTGAGATGGATCAGGGACATTGGAGGTTTATCCTATTAGAAGGGTTGTGGCCATTGGAATGGGCACACACAATTCCTTTGGAGAGGGCAAGTACAGTCCTCAGGTTTGGCTCCAGGGGCCTGAGCCTGTAGGTTGTGTAGGCCAGGGCTGTTTGGACAGTTGTCTGAAAACACAAACTCAGCTTATGTTTCGGGTCATAGGTATGGCAGGACTGATTTACAGGCCATGAGGAGAACTCTTTGGGATTTGAAAGAAGGGCGAGTGTGAGGCTCCTGCTCAAGTTTTTGTCTCTGGATATCGTGTCACTCATGGTCGTGGAATTTCTGGGTGACTTCATGGGAAATGGACGTGTCTTACTCTCTGGTGGTTTGGCCCCGTCCAAAGAGTTTGGGGTCATTCTGTGGGCTGGAAGAAGTTCGTTTTTTTGTTGTTGTTGTTGTTGTTGTTTTTTTTCTTTTTTAACCTCAGGTGTCCCACCAAATGAGGGATTCCAGAGTAGAGCCCTGGGGAGGGGCGACTGGACAATCAGAAATCTGGTTAAAAATTGGGGCCTAGGGACATGTCAAGCCCATTATGACATCTAATGGTCCAGCAACTGAGAGGACTTACTAGAGGACAGAACTCGTGCTGAGGGTCACAATGCGTGTGTATGCCCTCGTCGCACTCAAGAATGGGCGGGGCCTCAGGGTGAATGCTGGTTTCTCCTACACTGAACGTTGGACAACGTGCCAACCACAGGGTTCTTGCCATGGGTAAGGAGGAGTTCTGATTTCTGCATCACACTCACCCCTGGGCAGTGATTGGAGATAAGGTCTCGGGTCTGAAGCCTGAAAACTGAGGTAGGGAAGAGATGATGACCTAAGGCCATGGCGGGTTTTATGTGCTCAGTGTGCGGTCAGCTTTCTGGGTGTTGGTCAGGAGGTCCGGGCTCAGGTTGTGTTCGACAGTGCATTAGTGCCCAGGTTAGACTATATAATTTGGGTAAAGTCGAGTTCTGTGTAGGTTTACCCTCATTTAAGGTGCCTGGGCAGCTCATGAGGCAATAATTTTTTTTCTAGAGGGCAGGCAGAGTGCTGCATTGTGGGTCCGGAATTGCCAAACTTGAGGGCTTCGGGGCCAGGAGTGTGAGGACGGAAGTCTGAGAACACAAGCTAGACTTGGGTTTCAGGGCGAGGGCACGGCAGGTACCCCCTGCAGATCTGAACCAATATCTCATGCATCTGAAGTCAGGGCGAGGATCAGACGTTGGCTCAGGTTGGAGTTTCTGAGCATGACGGCCGCTTCATGAAGGGAGCGGAATCTCGAGGCCATTGAGGTTTTCCCACGTTGGGAGTTGTGGGATGCCCCCTTCAAGGATTCCTTCTGCGGGACAATTGAGACCTGTTGGACAGCTCCAGGACATCCCATATGGAATGACTCCAGAGCACCGTTCGCGGATGGATGCCTGGGAAGCCCGCCTCGCATTCCAATTGTCTCCTAGCAACAAGACAGTTTAGATCTGATGGCTCTTCGGGAGCAACCGGGGTGGCTGAGTTGAAATGGACTTTCCAGAGGATGGGTCCTAATGTGTTTTTGTGTCCATGAGGGCCTTGGAATGGGGCGGTGGCACCGGGACCCTGAAGTACTCTCCTAAGCTTTGGACATGGCTCCCATGCACAGGTTTCCTTGTGGAGACGAGATGAGTTCTGATGGGTGCCTCAGGAAAACCTTTATGCTCGTATTGGAATCAGGCTTTTGAGGACACATGCCTGTAACCCAAAGCAATGGATCCTATTATGGCCTAGGGTCCTGTCTGGTTCAATCTTCTTCTCTGGGGACATCCATCTATGGTATGAATGGAGGTCGATTATCAGCTGGTGTCAGACAGCCCTTGTTTGTTCCAGGCGACCTACACTATTGGGATGGCCTCAGGGACTTTTGAGATTTCTCCTAATTTGTACGATTTTGGACCATGGAATGGGCAGAATTCCCATGGATTGGTAGGGACAGTCCTAATGTGTGGCTCCAGGGGTTCAGGCTGGAGGGTGTGTGGCCCCAGACTTTGAGGACAGTAGTCTGAAAACACAAACTCAGCTTAGGTTTGGGGACGTAGGTATGGCAGGCCCGATCGACAAACCATGCGAAGAACTCTTCAGGATATAAAGAAAGTGCGACTCTGAGGTGCTTACTCAGGCTTTTGTCTCGGGATTTTGTATCAGTGAAGGTCGTGGAATGACGGGGAGGCCTCATGGGCCATGGACGAATCATCCTCTCTGAGGATTTTGCCCGATTCGCAATTGCTTTTTGTCAATCTGTGGGATGGGAGGACTCATTTCAGTTTTGTTACCTCAGGTGTCCCACCAAAAGAGGAATTCCAAAGCCAAGCCGTGGGGAAGACTGAAGGGACAACCCGAACTATGGTTAAAAATTGGGGCCTAGGGGCATGGCAAGCCCAATATGCTATCTCTTCATCTAGCCACTGAGTGGCCTTACTTGAGGACTGGGCTCAGCCTGAGCGTTACAATGTGTGTTTGGGACCAATGTGGCCCGTGAGCATGGGCGGGGCCTCATGGGCCACACTGGTTTCAACTACACTGAACGTTGGACAACATGCCAACCACAAGGTTTCTTGAAATGGGGAAGGAGTTCTGATTTCTGCAACACCTTCAACCCTGGGCAGTGACTGGAGATAAGGTCTAGGTTCTGAAACCTGAAAACAGATGTTGGGAAGAAATGACGACCTAAGGCCATGGAGGCTCGATGTGCTCAGTGTGCGGCCAGCTGTCTGGGAGGTGCCAGGGGGTCCAGGCTCAGGCTGTGTCAGAAAGGGCATTAGTGCCCTGGTCAGCCTATGTATTTGGGGTACAGCCATGGTCGGAGCAAGTTGATCCTCATTTGGGGTTACTGGGTAGCCCCAGAAGACTATGTTTTTCTTCTGAAGAGCCGGCAGAGTGCTGCATTGTAGTTCTGGATTGCCAAACTGGAGGGCTTGTGGGCCAGTAGTCTGACGACAAAAGTCTGAGAACACAAGCTAGGCTTAGGTTTCTGGGTGAGGCCATGGCACGCACAATCTACAGACCTGAATCAAGATCTCGTGCATCTGAAGTCAGGGCGAGGATCAGACGATCGCTCAGGTTGGAGTTTCTGTCCCTGATGGCCCCTTCATGAATGGGCGGGGGCATCACGAGGACATGGGGATTTTCCCACGATGGGAGTTCTGAGAAGCTCCAAACTGCAGAGAGTCTTCTGCAGGACAATTGAGACCTGTTGTTTGGCTCCAGGCCAATGATTCTGAGCAGGGTTCTAAGGATGGAAAGCTGGGTAGCCCACCTCGCATTCCAATTGTCTCCTAGCAACAAAACAGGTTAGATCTCCTGGATCTGTGGGGAGCAACCGAGGACGCTGAGTTGAAATGGACACCCCTGGGGATGGGTCCTAATGTGCTTTTGTGTCTATGGAGACCTTGGAATGAAGCGGTGGCACTGGGGTCCTAACGGGTTCTCCTAAACAGAGGCTTTGACACAGCTCCAACGTGCAAGTTTCCCAAGTGTAGATGAGATGTTTTCTGATGGGTGAGTCAAGAAACAGCTATATGCTGCTTTTGAAATCCAGGCCTCTGAGGAGAGATGCCTGGAAACCAAAGCAATGGATCTGATTAGTGCCTAGGGGCCTGTTCTTTCCTTTTTACCTCTGATGACATCTGTCTATGGGTCTGAGTGCAGGTAGGTGCTCAGTTGGGCTCAGATTGCCCCTGTTTTTCCTGGGAAGCCACCACTATTGAGATGGATCAGGGACTTTGGAGGTTTATCCTATTAGAAGGGTTGTGGCCATTGGAATGGGCACACACAATTCCCTTGGAGAGGGCAAGTACAGTCCTCAGGTTTGGCTCCAGGGGCCTGAGCCTATACGTTGTGTAGGCCAGGGCTGTTTGGACAGTTGTCTCAAAACACAAACTCGGCTTATGTTTCGGGTCATAGGTATGGCAGGACTGATCTACAGACCATGAGGAGAACTCTTCGGGATTTGAAAGAAGGGCTAGTGTGAGGCTCCTGCTCAAGTTTTTGTCTCTGGATATCGTGTCACTCATGGTCGTGGAATTTCTGGGTGACTTCATGGGAAATGGACAAGTCTTACTCTCTGGTGGTTTGGCCCCGTCCAAAGATTTTGGGGTCATTCTGTGGGCTGGAAGAAGTCCGTTTTTTTTTGTTGTTGTTGTTGTTTTCTTTTTTAACCTCAGGTGTCCCACCAAATGAGGGATTCCCTAGTAGAGTCCTGGGGAGGGGCGACTGGACAATCAGAAATCTGGTTAAAAATTGGGGCCTAGGGACATGTCAAGCCCATTATGACATCTAATGGTCCAGCCACTGGGAGGACTTACTAGAGGACAGGACTCATGCTGAGGGTCACAATGCGTGTGTATTCCCTCGTCGCACTCAAGAATGGGCGGGGCCTCAGGGTGAATGCTGGTTTCTCCTACACTGAACGTTGGACAACGTGCCAACCACAAGGGTTCTTGCCATGGGTAAGGAGGAGTTCTGATTTCTGCATCACACTCACCCCTGGGCAGTGATTGGAGATAAGGTCTCGGGTCTGAAGCCTGAAAACTGAGGTAGGGAAGAGATGATGACCTAAGGCCATGGCGGGTTTTATGTGCTCAGTGTGTGGTCAGCTTTCTGGGTGTTGGTCAGGAGGTCTGGGCTCAGGTTGTGTTCGACAGTGCATTAGTGCCCAGGTTAGAATATATAATTTGGGTAAAGTCGAGTGCTGTGTAGGTTTACCCTCATTTAAGGTGCCTGGGCAGCTCATGAGGCAATAATTTTTTTTCTAGAGGGCAGGCAGAGTGCTGCATTGTGGGTCCGGAATTGCCAAACTTGAGGGCTTCGGGGCCAGGAGTGTGAGGACGGAAGTCTGAGAAGACAAGCTAGACTTGGGTTTCAGGGCGAGGGCACGGCAGGTACCCCCTGCAGATCTGAACCAGTATCTCATGCATCTGAAGTCAGGGCGAGGATCAGACGTTGGCTCAGGTTGGAGTTTCTGAGCATGACGGCCGCTTCATGAAGCAAGCGTTATCTCGAGGCCATTGAGGTTTTCCCACGTTGGGAGTTGTGGGATGCCCCCTTCATGGATTCCTTCTGCGGGACAATTGAGACCTGTTGGAGAGCTCCAGGACATCCCATATGGAATGACTCCAGAGCACCATTCGCGGATGGATGCCTGGGAAGCCCGCCTGCATTCCAATTGTCTCCTAGCAACAAGACAGTTCAGATCTGATGGCTCTGCCGGAGCAACCGCGGTGGCTGAGTTGAAATGGACTTTCCTGAGGATGGCTCCTAATGTGTTTTTGTGTCCATGAGGGCCTTGGAATGGGGCGGTGGCACCGGGACCCTGAAGTACTCTCCTAAGCTTTGGACATGGCTCCCATGCACAGGTTTCCTTGTGGAGACGAGATGAGTTCTGATGGGTGCCTCAGGAAAACCCCTATGCTCGTATTGGAATCAGGCTTTTGAGGACACATGCCTGTAAACCAAAGCAATGGATCCTATTATGGCCTAGGGTCCTGTCTGGTTCAATCTTCTTCTCTGGAGACATCCATCTATGGTATGAGTGGAGGTCGATTATCAGCTGGTGTCAGACAGCCCTTGTTTGCTTTGTGCGACCTACACTATTGGGATGGCCTCAGGGACTTTGGAGGTTTCTCCTAATTTGTACGATTTTGGACAATGGAATGGGAAGAATTCCCATGGATTGGTAGGCACAGTCCTAATATGTGGCTCCAGAGGCCCAGGCTGGAGGGTGTGTGGCCCAAGACTTTGAGGACAGAAGTCTGAAAACACAAATTCAGCTTAGGTTTGGGGACGTAGGTATGGCAGGCCCGATCGACAAACCATGAGAAGAACTCTTCAGGATATGAAGAAAGTGCAAGTCTGAGGCGCTGCTCAGGCTTTTGTCTCTGGATTTTGTATCAGCGATGGCCGTGGAATGTTGGGGACGCCTCATGGGCCATGGACGAATCTTTCTCACTGAGGATTTGGCCCGATTCCCAATTGCTTTTCGTCAATCTGTGGGATAGGAGGACTCATTTCAGTTTTGTTACCTCAGGTGACACACCAAAAGAGGAATTCAAAGCAAAGCCGTGGGGAAGACTGAAGGGACAACCCAAACTATGGTTAAAAATTGGGCCCTAGGGGCATGGCAAGCCCAATATGCTATCTCTTCATCCAATCACTGAGTGGCCTTACTTGAGGACTGGGCTCAGCCTGAGCGTCACAATGTGTGTTTGTGACCAATGTGGCCCATGAGCATGGGCGGGGCCTCATGGGCCACACTGGTTTCAACTACACTGAACGTTGGACAACATGCCAACCACAAGGTTTCTTGCCATGGGGAAGGAGTTCTGATTTCTGCATCACCTTCAACCCTGGGCAGTGATTGGAGATATGGCCTAGGTTCTGAAACCTTAAACCCGAGGTTGGGAAGAGATGACGACCTAAGGCCATGGCGGCTCGAATTGCTCAGTGTGCGGCCAGCTGTCTGGGAGGGGCCAGGGGGTCCAGGCTCAGGCTGTGTCAGAAAGGGCATTAGTGCCCTGGTCAGCCTATGTATTTGGGGTACAGCCAAGGTCAGTGCAGGTTGATCCTCATTTGGGATTAATGGGTAGCACCAGAGGACATGTTTTTCTTCTGGAGGGCCGGCAGAGTGCTGCATTGTAGTTCTGGATTGCCAAACTGGAGGGCTTGTGGGCCAGTAGTCTGACGACAAAAGTCTGAGAACACAAGCTAGGCTTAGGTTTCTGTGTGAGGCCATGGCACGCACAATCTACAGACCTGAATCGAGATCTCGTGCATCTGAAGTCAGGGCGAGGATCAGACGATCGCTCAGGTTGGAGTTTCTGTCCCTGATGGCCCCTTCATGAATGGGCGGGGGCATCACGAGGCCATGGGGGTTTTCCCACGATGGGAGTTGTGAGAAGCTCCAAACTGCAGAGAGTCTTCTGCAGGACAATTGAGACCTGTTGTTTGGCTCCAGGCCAATGATTCTGAGCAGGGTTCTAAGGAGGGATGGCTGGGTAGACCACCTCGCATTCCAATTGTCTCCTAGCAACAAGACAGGTTAGATCTCCTGGATCTGTGGGGAGCAACCGAGGACGCTGAGTTGAAATGGACACCCCTGGGGATGGGTCCTAACGTGCTTTTGTGTCTATGGAGACCTTGGAATGAAACGGTGGCACTGGGGCCCTAAAGGGTTCTCCTAAACAGAGGCTTTGACACAGCTCCAACGTGCAAGTTTCCCATGTGTAGATGAGATGTTTTCTGATGGGTGAGTCAAGAAACAGCTATATGCTGCTTTTGAAATCCAGGCCTCTGAGGAGAGATGCCTGGAAACCAAAGCAATGGATCTCATTAGTGCCTAGGGGTCTGTTCTTTCCATTTTACCTCTGGGGACATCTGTCTATGGGTCTGAGTGCAGGTAGGTGCTCAGTTGGGCTCAGATTGCCCCTGTTTTTCCTGGGAAGCCACCACTATTGAGATGGATCAGGGACATTGGAGGTTTATCCTATTAGAGGGTAGTGGCCATTGGAATGGGCCCACACAATTCCCTTGGAGAGGGCAAGTACAGTCCACAGGTTTGGCTCCAGGGGCCTGAGCCTGTAGGTTGTGTAGGACAGGGCTGTTTGTACAGTTGTCTGTGAACACAAACTCGGCTTATGTTTCGGGTCATAGGTATGGCAGGACTGATCTACAGACCATGAGGAGAACTCTTCGGGATTTGAAAGAAGGGCGAGTGTGAGGCTCCTGCTCAAGTTTTTGTCTCTGGATATCGTGTCACTCATGGTCGTGGAATTTCTGGGTGAGTTCATGGGAAATGGACGAGTCTTACTCTCTGGTGGTTTGGCCCCGTCCAAAGAGTTTGGGGTCATTCTCTGGGCTGGAAGAAGTCCGTTTTTTTTTTTTTTCTTGTTTTTTTTCTTTTTTATCCTCAGGTGTCCCAACAAATGAGGGATTCCAGAGTAGAGCCCTGGGGAGGGGCGACTAGACCATCAGAAATTTGGTTAAAAATTGGGGCCTAGGGACATGTCAAGCCCATTATGACATCTAATGGTCCAGCAACTGAGAGGACTTACTAGAGGACAGGACTAATGCTGAGGGTCACAATGCGTGTGTATGCCCTTGTCGCACTCAAGAATGGGCGGGGCCTCAGGGTGAATGCTGGTTTCTCCTACACTGAACGTTGGACAACGTGCCAACCACAGGGTTCTTGCCATGGGTAAGGAGGAGTTCTGATTTCTGCATCACACTCACCCCTGGGAAGTGATTGGAGATAAGGTCTCGGTTCTGAAGCCTGAAAACTGAGGTAGGGAAGAGATGATGACCTAAGGCCATGGCGGGTTTTATGTGCTCAGTGTGCGGTCAGCTTTCTGGGTGTTGGTCAGGAGGTCCGGGCTCAGGTTGTGTTCGACAGTGCATTAGTGCCCAGGTTAGACTATATAATTTGGGTAAAGTCGAGTGCTGTGTAGGTTTACCCTCATTTAAGGTGCCTGGGCTGCTCATGAGGCAATAATTTTTTTTCTAGAGGGTAGGCAGAGTGCTGCATTGTGGGTCCGGAATTGCCAAACTTGAGGGCTTCGGGGCCAGGAGTGTGAGGACAGAAGTCTGAGAAGACAAGCTAGACTTGGGTTTCAGGGCGAGGGCACGGCAGGTACCCCCTGCAGATCTGAACCAGTATCTCATGCATCTGAAGTCAGGGCGAGGATCAGACGTTGGCTCAGGTTGGAGTTTCTGAGCATGACGGCCGCTTCATGAAGGGAGCGGAATCTCGAGGCCATTGAGGTTTTCCCACGTTGGGAGTTGTGGGATGCCCCCTTCATGGATTCCTTCTGCGGGACAATTGAGACCTGTTGGACAGCTCCAGGACATCCCATATGGAATGACTCCAGAGCACCGTTCGCGGATGGATACCTGGGAAGCCCGCCTCGCATTCCAATTGTCTCCTAGCAACAAGACAGTTTAGATCTGATGGCTCTGCCGGAGCGACCGGGGTGGCTGAGTTGAAATGGACTTTCCTGAGGATGGGTCCTAATGTGTTTTTGTGTCCATGAGGGTCTTGGAATGGGGCGGTGGCACCGGGACCCTGAAGTACTCTCCTAAGCTTTGGACATGGCTCCCATGCACAGGTTTCCTTGTGGAGACGAGATGAGTTCTGATGGGTGCCTCAGGAAAACACCTATGCTCGTATTGGAATCAGGCTTTTGAGGACACATGCCTGTAACCCAAAGCAATGGATCCTATTATGGCCTAGGGTCCTGTCTGGTTCAATCTTCTTCTCTGGAGACATCCATCTATGGTATGAGTGGAGGTCGATTATCAGCTGGTGTCAGACAGCCCTTGTTTCTTCCGGGCGACCTACACTATTGGGATGGCCTCAGGGACTTTGGAGGTTTCTCCTAATTTGTACGATTTTGGACCATGGAATAGGCAGAATTTCCATGGATTGGTAGGCACAGTCCTAATGTGTGGCTCCAGGGGCCCAGCCTGGAGGGTGAGTGGCCCAAGACGTTGAGGACAGAAGTCTGAAAACAGAAACTCAGCTTAGGATTGGGGACGTAGGTATGGCAGGCCAGATCTACAAACCATGAGAAGAACTCTTCAGGATATGAAGAAAGTGCGAGTCTGAGGCGCTTACTCAGTCTTTTGTCTCTGGATTTTGTATCAGCGATGGCCGTGGAATGTCGGGGAGGCCTCATGGCCATGGACGAATCTTCCTCTCTGAGGATTTGGCCCGATTCCCAATTGCTTTTCGTCAATCTGTGGGATGGGTGAACTCATTTCAGTTTTGTTACATCAGGTGTCCCACCAAAAGAGGAATTCCAAAGGAAAGCCGTGGAAAAGACTGAAGGGACAACCCGAACTATAGTTAAAAATTGGGGCCTAGGGGCATGGCAAGCCCAATATGCTATCTCTTCATCCAGCCACTGAGTGGCCTTACTTGAGGACTGGGCTCAGCCTGAGAGTCACAATGTGTGTTTGTGACCAATGTGGCCCGCGAGCATGGGCGGGGCCTCATGGGCCACACTGGTTTCAACTACACTGAACGTTGGACAACATGTCAACCACAAGGTTTCTTGCCATGGGGAAGGAGTTCTGATTTCTGCATCACCTTCAACCCTGGGCAGTGATTGGATATAAGGTCTAGATTCTGAAACCTGAAAACTGATGTTGGGAAGAGATGACGACCTAAGGCCATGGCGGCTCCATGTGCTCAAGTGTGCGTCCAGCTGTCTGGGAGGGGCCAGGGGGTCCAGGCTCAGGCTGTGTCAGAAAGGGCATTAGTGCCCTGGTCAGCCTATGTATTTGGGGTACAGCCTAGGTCAGTGCAGGTTGATCCTCATTTGGGATTACTGGGTAGCACCAGAGGACAATGTTTTTCTTCTGGAGGGCCGGCAGAGTGCTGCATTGTAGTTCTGGATTGCCAAACTGGAGGGCTTGTGGGCCAGTAGTCTGACTACAAAAGTCTGAGAACAGAAGCTAGGCTTAGGTTTCTGGGTGAGGCCATGGCAGGCACAATCTACAGACCTGAATCGAGATCTCGTGCATCTGAAGTCAGGGCGAGGATCAGACGATCGATCAGGTTGGAGTTTCTGTCCCTGATGGCCCCTTCATGAATGGGGGTGCATCACGAGACCATGGGGGTTTTCCCACGATGGGAGTTGTGAGAAGCTCCAAACTGCAGAGAGTCTTATGCAGGACAATTGAGACCTGTCGTTTGGCTCCAGGCCAATGATTCTGAGCAGGGTTCTAAGGATGGATGGCTGGGTAGCCCACCTCGCATTCCAATTGTCTCCTCGCAACAAGACAGGTTAGATCTCCTGGATCTGTGGGAAGCAACCGAGGACGCGAGTTGAAATGGACACCCCTGGGGATGGGTCCTAATGTGCTTTTGTGTCTCTGGAGACCTTGGAATGAAGCGGAGGCACTGGGGCCCTAAACGTTTCTCCTAACAGAGGCTTTGACACAGCTCCAACGTGCAAGTTTCCCATTGTAGATGAGATGTTTTCTGTTGTGTGGGTCAAGAAACAGCTATATGCTGCTTTTGAAATCCAGGACTCTGAGGAGAGATGCCTGGAAACCAAAGCAATGGATCTGATTAGTGCCTAGGGGCCTGTTCTTTCCTTTTTACCTCTGGGGACATCTGTCTATGGGTCTGAGTGCTGGTAGGTGCTCAGTTGGGCTCAGATTGCCCCTGTTTTTCCTGGGAAGTCACCACTATTGAGATGGATCAGGGACTTTGGAGGTTTATCCTATTAGAAGGGTTGTGGCCATTGGAATGGGCACACACAATTCCCTTGGAGAGGGCAAGTACAGTCCTCAGGTTTGGCTCCAGGGGCCTGAGCCTGTAGGTTGTGTAGGCCTGGGCTGTTTGGACAGTTGTCTGAAAACACACACCCACCAGGCTAGTCCCCCTGGAACCACACTTCAGGATTGTTCCTTCCCTCTCAAAGGGAATTCTTCATATTCCATTGGCCACAACCATATAAATCAGGAGAAATCTCCAATGTCCCTGGGACCATACCAATTTTGTAGGCCGCTTGGAACAAACAGGGGTGATCTGACAC
The DNA here is from genome assembly GCF_964662115.1 of Mustela nivalis. NCBI lineage: Eukaryota > Metazoa > Chordata > Mammalia > Carnivora > Mustelidae > Mustela > Mustela nivalis. The sequence continues at coordinate 91,772 of NW_028135152.1, forward strand.
TAGCTGAGCAACTAGCTCCACACCAACTCGGAGACAGATGTCCCCAGAGAAGAACATTGAACAGGACAGGCCCCTAGGCCCTAATCAGATCCATTGTTTTGGTTTCCAGGCATCTCTTCTCAGAGGCCTGGTTTCCTATACCAGCCTATGGGGTTTCCAGAGGCCCCTTCAGAGCAAGTATTGTCTGCACATTGGAAACTTGCTCGTGGAGCTATGTCAGAACCTCAGAGGCCTGGTTTTCAATACCACCATATGGGGGTTTCCTGACTCATCAGTCAGAACAAATGTCTTCTCCACATGGGAAACGTGCTCTTTCAAGCTGTGTCAAAACCTCCGGCTAGGAAAATCCTTCAGGGCCCCGGTGCCACCACCTCATTCCAAGGTCTCCATGGACACAATCCCACATTAGGACCCATCTGCAGGAGAGTCTATTTCAACACAGTGCCCTTGGGTGCTCCCCTAGAGCCAGCAGATCGAACCTATCTTGTCACTAGGAGACAATTGGAATGTGAGGCGGGCTGGCTAGGCATCCATCTGTAGAAAACTACTCTGAAGTAATTCCATATGGGACGTCCTGGAGCCATCCAACAGGTCACAGCTGTCCTGCAGAAGGAATCCTTGCGCTTTGGAGCACCTCACAACTCCCATTATGGGAAAAGCTCTGTGGCCTCGTGGTGCACTGTCCCCTTCATGAAAGAGCCATCTTGGACAGAAACTCCAACCTGAGCCAACGTCTAATCCTCGCCCTGACTTCAGATGCACGAAATCTTGATTCAACTCTGCAGAGTGTGCCTGCCGAAACCCCGCCCCGAAGCAAAACCTAGCTATTGTTCTCAGACTTCGTCCTCACACTCCGAGCCCACCAGCCCTCCAGTTAGGGAATTCTGGAGAGACACAATGCAGCACTCTGACTGCCCTCCAGAAGAGAAACGTTGTCCTATGGGGCTAACCAGAAACACCAAATGAGGATCAACCTGCATGCCACTTGACTCTACCCCAATTATACAGTTTCGCTTCGGCGTTAATGCCCTGTCTTGCATAGCCTGAGGTCTGAATTCCCAACCGACACCCAGACAGCTGGCTGTACACTGAGCACATCAGACCCGCCATGGCTTTAGGTCATCATCTCTTCCCAACCTTGGTTTTCAGGCTTCAGAACCTAGACCTTATATATACTCACTACCCAGGGGTGAACGTGATGCAGAAATGAAACTCCTTCTTCCTCAAGGCAAGAAACCTTGTGGTTGGCATGTTTTCCAACGTTCAGTGTAGGAGAATCCAGTGTAGCCCATGAGTCCCCGCCCATGCTTGAGAACCGCAATGGGCACAAACACATTGGGACCCTCAGTGTGAGCCCTGTCCTCAAGTAAAGCCTCTCAGGGTCTGGACCAAGAACCCGCATTGCCATCCCTAGTCCCCCAATATTAATGAGAGGTTGAGAGGTCTAGTCACCCCTATTCAGGTCTCTTCACTGGAACCCCTGAGGAAAAAAATATCGAAGGGTCTCCTCCATCCCCTGAATGAGCCCCAAAACTTGGGATCTGACCAAATCTTAAAAGAGAAAGAATCATCCATGGCCAAAGAGGCCATCCCGTCATTCCATGGCCACCATTGACACAAAATCTAGAGACAAAAGCCTGGAGATATGCCTCACACTTGCCCTTTGTTCATAGCCTGAAAAATTCTCCTCACGGACTATAGATCAGGCCTGTCATACCTACGTCCCCAAACCTAAGCTGAATTTGGGTTTTCAGATTTCTGTCCCCACTGTCCTGGCCCACACACCCTCCAGGCTGGGGCCCCTGGAGCCATGCCTCAGGACTGTGCCTGCCTTCTCCAAGCAAATTCTGCCCATTCCATTGGCCACAACCCTAAAGATTAGGAGAACACTCCAACGTCCCTGAGGCCATCCCAATAGTGTTGGCCACTCAGGGCAAACAGGGTGATCTGTCCCAAGATGAGCAACTACCTCAACTCAGACCCATAGACAGATAACCCCAGAGAAGAAGATTGAACCGGACAGGCACCTAGGACCTATGCAGATCCATTGCTTTTGATTCCTGGCATCTCTCCTCAGAGGCCTGTTTTCCAATACCAGCATATGTGTTTTTCTGGAGGTACCAGTCTGAACAAATCTCATTTCCACATGGGAAACATGCATTTTGGAGCTGTGTCACAACGTCCAGTTAAGGGAAACCTTCAGGTCCCAGCAGCCAACACCCCATTCCAAGGTCTCCATGGACACAAACCCACATTATGACCCATCAGCAGGCGAGTCCATTTCAACACATCCCCTTTGGTTGCTCCCCAAAAGAAGCAGATCGAACCTGCCTTGTCACTAGGAGACAATAGGAATGTGAGGCGGGCACTCCAGGAATCCATCCTTAGAACCCTGCACTGCCGTGGTTCCGCATGGGACGTCCTGGAGCAATCTGACCGGTCTCGACTGTCCCGTAGAAGGAATCCTTGCCGATTGGAGCAACTTACAATGCCAATCGTGGGAAAGTCTCCATAGCCCCATGATGCCCCCCACCATCATGAAGGGGCCATCCTGAACAGAAACTTCAACCTGAGCCTACGTCTGATCCTCGCCCTGACTTCAGATGCATGAGATTTAGATTTAGCTCTACAGAGTGTGCCTGCCATGATCTTGACCCAAAACCTAAGCCTAGCTTGTGTTCTCACACTTCCTTCCTCACAATTCTGGCCCACAAGCCCTCCAGTGTGAGAATTCCGTCGCCACAATGCAGCACTCTTCCTTCCCTCCAGAAGAAAAACGTTGCCCCTGGGGCTACCCAGAAACGCCAAATGAGGATCAACCTGCATGCCACTCAACTTTACTCCAATTATACAGTCTAAGCTTGGCACTAATGCCCTGTCTGACACAGCCTGAGCCTGGACCTCCTGGATGACACCCAGAAAGGTGGTGTCACACCTAAGGACTGTGCCAGTGCTCTCCAAGGGAACTCTGCCCGTTTCATTTGCCACACCCTTACAGATTAGGAGAAACCTCCAATTCCCAAGACCAGTCCAATAGTGTTGGCCTCCCCCAACAAACATGGGTGATCTGACACAAGCTGAGCAGTGACCTCCATTCTGAATCTTAGACAGAGACACTCAGAGGAGAATATTGAAAAGGACAGGCCCCTAGACCGTAATCAGATCCATTGCTTTGGATTCCAGGCATTGTTCCCCAGATGCTTGGTTTCCAATACCAGGTTGTGGGGGTTTCAGAACAAATCTCGTCTCTACATGGGAAACTTGCTCTTTGGAGCTGCATCAAAACCTCAGGTTAGGAGAATTCTTCAGGGCAACAGAGCCACTGCCCCATTCCAAGGGATCCATGGACACAAATCCACATCGACTGATCCTCATGAGATTCCATTTCAATTCAGCCCCCTCGGTTGTTCCCCCAGTGACAGCAGATCAAATCCTTCTTTTCACTAGGACACAATTGGAATGCAAGTTGGACTGCCCAGGCATCCATCATTAGAACTGTGCTTTGGAGCATTTCTTATGGGACGTCCTTGATCCATCCAAAAAGTCGTGACTGTCCCACTGACGGAATCCTTGTGGTTTGGAGCATCACACACTCACAAAGTTGGAAATCTTCCATGGTTTCCTGATGCCCCCCCCCACCTTCATGAAGGGGACATCATGTACAGAAACTCCAACCTAAGCCAACATCTGATCCTCGCCCTGACTTCAGATGCATGAGATCTCATTTCAGGTCTGTAGAGTGTGCCTGCCATGTCACCACTGCGAATTCAAAGCTGAACTTGTGTTCTCAGACTTCTGTCCTAAAACACCTGGCCCACAAGCCCTGAAGTTGGCAATTCTGGAGCCAGAATGCAGCACTCTGCCTGCCCTGCAGAAGAAAATCTTTGCCCTATGGGGCCAACCAGAAACCCCAAATGAGGACCAACCTTCACATCACTCGACTGTACCCCAATTATACAGTCTAGCCTGGGGACTAATGCCCTGCCTGACACAGCCTGAGCCCAGACCTCATGATGGACACAGACATCTGGCCGAACACTAAGTGCATTGGACCCACCATGGCCTTAGGTTGTCATCTCTTACCAACCTCGGTTTTCAGGCTTCAGAATCTAGACCTTATCTCTACTCACTGCCATGCCGTGTACGTGATGCAGAAATCAGAACTCCTCCTTCCCCGTGACCAGAAACCCTGTGGTTGGCATGTTGTCCAACGTGCAGTGTAGGAGAAACCAGCATGGCCCATGAGGCCCCAGACATGCTTGAGGGCTGCGATGGGCACAAACACACATTAGGATCCTAAGCATGATCCCTGGCCTCAAGTAAAGCCTCTCCGGGGATGGACCAAGAGCCCACATATGGAGATTACCATGCCCCTACTCCCCAGGCCTTAACCAGTGCTTGAGAAGTCTAGTCACCCCTACTCAGATCTCTTCTCTAGAATCCCTCCTTGGTGGGACACATGAGGTTAAAAAAAAAATAGAGAAAGGACTCCTACCGTCCAAAGAATGACCGCAAACACTTGGAATTGGGCCAAATTCACAGAGAGAAATACTCGTCCATGGCTGATGAGGCCATCCTGACATTCCACGGCCACCATTGACACAAAATCCGGAGACAAAAGCCTGAACAAAGCGCCCTTTGTTCAAAGCCTGAAAAATTCTCACGGTCTGTAGATCGGGCCTGCCATACCTATGTCCCCAAACCTAAGCCAAGTTTGTGTTTTCAGAATTCTGTCTCCATTGTCCTGGCCCACACACCCTCAAGGCTTGGCCCCATGGAGCCACACCTCAGGACTGTGCCTGCCCTCTCCATGGGAATTCTGCTCATTCCTTTGGCACAACCTGACAGATTAGGAGCAACATCCGAAGTCCCCGAGGCCACCCCAATATTGTAGGATGTCCGGGACAAACAGGGACCATCTGCCACAAGCTGAGCCACTACCTCCAATCAGACCTGTAGATAGATATCCATAGAAAAGAAGATTGAACAGGACAGGCACCTAGGCCCTAAACGGATCCATTGCTTTTGTTTTCATGTATCTCTCCTCAGAGGCCTGGATTCCAATACCAGCACATGGGGGTTTCTGGAGCTACCAATCAGAACAAATCGCATGCCACATGGGAATCATGCTATATGGAACTGTGTCAAAACCTCCAGTTAGGAGAAAATTTCACGTCACTGGAGCCACCGCCCCATTCCAATGTCTCAATGGACACAATCCCACATTATGACCCATCCTCAGGAGAGTCCATTTCAACTCAAACCTGGCGGTTGCTCACCCAGTGCCAGCAGATCAAACCTGCTTTGTCACTAGGAGACAATTGGAATGCGAGTTCGTTGCCCAGGTATCCGTTGTTAGAACTCTGCTCTGGAGAAATTCCTAATGGGGTGTCCTTGATCCATTCAACAGGTCTCAACTGTCCTGCAGAAGGAATCCTTGTGGTTTGCAGCATCACACACTCGCACCGTGGGAAAACCTCCATGGCCTCGTGATGCCTCCACCTTCAGGTAGAGGACATCATGGACAGAAACTCCCGTCTGATCCTCGCCCTGACTTCAGATGCATGAGATCTCAATTCAGCTCTGCAGAGTGTGCCTGCCTTGCCCTCGCCCAAAACCTAAGCCAGCTCACGTTCTCAGACTTCCGTCCTCACACTCCTGGCCCACAAGCCTTCCACTTTGGGAATTCTGGAGACAAAATGCAGCACTCTGCCTGCCCTCCAGAAGAGAGACTTTGCCCTAGGGGTCTACCCAGAAACATCAAATGAGGATCAACCTGCAATTCTCTAGACTGTACCCCAATTATACAGTCTAGCCTGGGCACTAATGCCCTGTCTGACACAGCCTGACCCCAGACCTCGTGACCGACACCCAGACACCTGGCCTCACACTGAACACAACGAACATGCCATGGCCTTAGGTCATCATCTCTTCCCAACCTTGTTCTTCAGGCTTCAGAACCTAGACATTATCTCCACTCACAACTAAGTGATGTACGTGATGCAGAAATCAGAACTTCACCTTCCCCATGACCAGAAACCTTGTGGTTGGCATGTTGTCCAACGTTCAGTATATGAGAACCCAGCATGGCCCATGAGGCCTCAGACATGCTTGAGGGCTGCGATGGGCAAAAACACACATTAGGACCCTAAGCATGAACCCTGGCCTCAAGTAAAGCCTCTCCGGGGCTGGACCAAGAGCCTGCATATGGGACTAGCCATGCCCCTACTCCCCCAATCCTAGCCAGAGCTTGAGAAGTCTAGTCAACCTTATTCAGAGCTCTTTTCTGGAATCCCTTTTTGGTGGGACACATAAGGTAAAAAAAAAAAAAAAAAAAAAAAAAAAACAAGATAAAGAAAAAAAAAAGTAAGGACTCCTACCATCCAAAGAATGACCCCAACACTTGGAATCTGGCCAAATCCACAGAGAGAAATACTCGTCCATGGTCGATGAGGCCAGCCTACATTCCATGGCCACCATTGACACAAAATCCAGAGACAAAAACCTGAAAAAGCGCCACACACTTGCCCTTTGTTCAGAGCCCCCAAAATTCTTAAGGTCTGTAGATCGGGCCTGCCATACCTATGTCCCCAAACCTAAGCCGAGTTTGTGTTTTCAGACTTCTGTCTCCATTGTCCTCACCCACACATTCTAAAGGCTGGGCCCCATGGAGCCACACCTCAGGACTGTGCCTGCCCTCTCCAAGGGAATTCTGCTCATTCATTTGGCACAACCTGACAGATTAGGAGAATCATCCAAAATCTCTGAGGCCATCCCAATAGTGTAGGATGTCCTGGACATACAGGGACCCTTGGCACAAGCTGAGCCACTACCTCCAATCAGAACCTTAGACAGATATCCATAGAAAAGAATATTGAACAAGACAGGCACCTAGGCCCTAATTGGATCCATTTCTTTTGTTTTCAGGCATCTCTCCTCAGAGGCCTGGATTCCAATACCAGCATAAGGGGGTTTCCAGAGCTACCTATCAGAAAAAATCTCGTCTCCACATGGGAATCTTGCTCTATGGAGCTGTGTCATAACCTCCAGTTAGGAGAAAACTTCAGGTCACTGGAGCCACTGCCCCATTTGAATATCTCCATGGACACAATCCCAAATTATGACCCATCCTCAGGAGAGTCCATTTCAACTAAACCCCCTCGGTTGCTACTCCAGAGCCAGCAGATTGAACCTGCCTTGTCGCTAGGAGACAATTGAAATGCGAGTTGGGCTCTTCAGGCATCCATCCTTAGAACCCTGCTCTTGCGTCGTTCCTTATGGGACATCCTTGAGCCATCCAACAGGTCTCGACTGTCCCACAGGAGTCCTTGTGCATGGACCACCTAACAACTCATATCATGGAAAGCTTCCAAGGTCACATGATGCCCCCAATCTTCATGAAGGCAGATCATGGAAAGAAACTCCAACCTGAGCCAACAGCTGATCTTCGCCTTGACTTCAGATGCACGAGATCTTGATTCAGCTCTTCAGAGTGTACCTGCTGTGCCCTCACCCCAAAACCTAAGCGTAGCTAGTGTTCTCCGACTTCCGTCCTCACTCTCCTGGACCACACGCCCTCTATTTTGGGATTTCCGATGACACAGTGCTGCACTCTGCCTGCCCTCTAGAAAAAAAATATTGCCCTATGGGTCTACCCAGAAACCTCAAATGAGGATAAACCTGCACGTCACTCAACTGTACACCAATTATATAGTCTAGCCTGTGCACTAATGCCCTGTCCGACAGAACCTGAGGCCTGAATTCCCAACCGACACCCAGACAGCTTGCAGTACACTGAGAACATCTGAACCGCCATGGCCTTAGGTCGCCATCTCTTTCCAACTTCGGTTTTCAGGCTACAGAATCCTAGACCTTATCTCTACTCACTTCCCATGGGTGAACGTGATGCAGAAATCAGAACTCCTCCTTCCCTCTCGCCAGAATCTTGTGGTTGGCATCTTGTCCAACGTTCAGTGGAGGACCCCTGTAGGGCCTACAGGGGTAGTAGTAGGGCCCCTGAGGGTAGTGTAGGGTCCCTGAGGCCCTGCCTATGCTTAAGAGCTGCGGTGGGCTCAAACACACATTGGGACCCTCAGTTTGAGCCCTGTCCTCAAGTAAAGCCTCTCAGTGGCTGGACCATGAGCCCGCATATGGGGCCTGCCATGCCCCAAGTCACCCAATCTTAACCAGAGGTAGAGACATCTAGTCACCCCTACTCAGGGCTCTGCTCTGGAAACCCTCTTTGGTGGGACATTTGAGGTAAATAAACACAGTAAGGACTCCTCCCACTCACAGAATGACCCCAATCACTTGGGATTGGGCCATCCCAAGTGATTGGGGTCCAGAGAGAAAGACTCGTCCATGGCCCATGAGGCCAGCCCGACATTCCATGGCCACTATTGACACAAAATCCAGAGACATAAGCTTCAGCAAGCGTTCACACTCACCCTTAGGTCATAGCCCAAAAAATTCTCCTCATAGTCTGTAGATTGGGCCTGCCATACCTACGTCCCCAAACCTAAGCCGAGTTTGTATTTTCAGACTTCTATCCTGACATCCCTGTCCCACACACCCTCCAGACTGAGGCCCCTGGAGCCACACCTCAGGACTGTGCCTGCCCTCTCCAAGGAAATTCTTCCCATTCCATTGGCCACAACCCTACAGATAAGGAGAAACCTCCAAAGTCCCAGAGGCCATTCCAATAGTGTAGGCCACCCAGGACAAAGAGGGGCGATCTCTCACAAACTGAGCAACGACGTCAACTCACCCGTAGACAGATAACCCAAGAGAAGAAGATTAAACTGGACTGGCCCCTAGAATGTAATTTGTTCCATTGCTTTTTTTTTCTAAGCATCTCTCCTCAGAGGCCTGTTTTACAATACCAGCATATGGGGGATTCCAGAGATACCAATCAGAACAAATCTTGTCTTCACATGGGAAACTTATCCTTTGGAGCACTGTAAAAGCCTCCAGTTAGGAGAAACCTTCAGGTAGCCGGAGCAACCGCCCTATTCCAAGGTCTCCATGGACACATACCCGCATTATGACCATTCGGCAGGAGAGTACATTTCAACTCAGCCCCGTCGATTACTCCCCCAGAGGCAGAATATCAAACCTGCCTTGTCGCTAGGAGACAACTGGAATGCAAAGCAGACTCTCTAGGCATCCATCCATGGAATCCTGCTCTGGCGCCGTTCCATATGGGATGTCCTGGAGCCTTCCAACAGGTCTTGACTGTCCCACAGAAGGAATCCTTGCAGATTGGAGCATCTCACAACTCCTATCGTGGGAAAACCTACATGGCCTCATGAGAGGCTCCCCTTTATAAAGGGGCCATCATGGACAGAAACTCCAACCTGAGCCAACTTCTGATGCATTGCTTTGGTTTCTAGGTATCTCTCCTCAGAGGCCTGGTTTCCAATATCAGAATATGGGGGCTTCCTAAGGAAACAATCAGAACAGATCTCATCTCCACATGGGAAACTTGCTCTTTGGAGCTGTGTCAATACCTCAGGTTAGGAGGATCCTTCAGGGCGCTGGCACCATGGCCCAATCCCAAGGTCTCCAAGGACACAAACTTACATTATGAACCATTCTCAGGAGAGTCCATTTCAAATCAGCCCACTCTGCTGCTCACCCAGAGCCAGCAGATCAAACCTTCCTTGTCACTAGGAGACAGTTAGAATGGGAGGAGGGCTGCCCAGGCATCCATCCTTAGAACCCTGCTCTGGAGAACTTCTTTATGGGATGTCTTGAATCCAACCAACCTGTCTTGACTGTCTCGCAGAATGAATCCTTGTGGTTTGAAGCATCACACAATAACACTGTGAGAAAACCTCCATATCCTCATGATGACCCACACCTTCATAAATGGGCCATCATGGACAGAAACTCCATCCTAAGCCAAAGTCTGATCCTCGCCCTGAATTCAGAAGCATGAGATCTCGATTCAGCACTTGAGAGTGTGCCTGCTGGGCCCTCGCCTTGAAACCTAAGCCTATCTTGTGTTCTCAGACTTCCGTCCTCAGAATCCTGGCCACACCCCTCCAGTTTGGAAATTCTGGAGACACAATGCAGCACTCTGCCTGGTCTCCAGAAGAAAAATGTTGCCCTATAGGGCTAACCAGAAACGCCAAATGAGTAACAACCTGCATGCCACTCGACCATACCCCAATTATACAGTCTAGCCTGTGCACTAAAGCCCTGTCTGACACAGCCTGAGGGCAGACCTCCAGTCCAACACCAGGACAGCTGGCCGTACACTGAGCATATCATACCCACAATGGCTTTAGGCCATCATCTCTACCCAACCTCAATTTTCACCTTCAGAACCTAGACCTTATCTACACTCACTGCTCAGGAGTGAACGTGATGCAAGAATCAGAACTTCTCCTTCGCCATGGCAAGAAACCTAGTGGTTGGCATGTTGTCCAACGTTCATTGTAGGAGAAAGCAGCATGGACTATGAGGTCCCACCTATCCCTGAGGGCCACAATTTGCACAAACACATATTGTGACCCTCAGCGTGAGCCCTATCCTCATGTGAAGCCTCTTAGTGACTGGAACAACAGCCCACATATGGGGCTTGCCAAGCCCCTAGTCACCCAATCTCAACCAGAGTTCGAGATGTCTAGTCACCCGACTCAGGGCTCTGCTCTGGAATCCCTCTTTGGTGGGACACCTGAGGTAAAAAAAAAAAAATACAGAAAGGACTTTTCCCATCCACAGAATGATCCCAACCCCTTGGGATCAGGCCAAATCACCAGAGAAAGAATTGTCCATGGCCCTTGAGGACACCCCGACATTCCACGGCCACCGTTGACACAAAATCCAGAGACAAAAGCCTGAGCAAGCGCCACATACTCGCCCTTTGTTCATAGCCCGGAAAATTCTCACGTTCTGTAGATCGAGCCTTCATACATACATCCCCAAACCTAAGCTGAGTTTGTATTTTCAGACTTCTGTCCCCACAGGCCTGGCCCACACACCATCCAAGCTGGGGCCCCTGGAGCCACCCCTCAGGACTGTGGCTTCCCTCTCCAGGGGAATTCTGCCATTTCCATTGGCCACAACCTTATAGATTAGGAGAAACCTCCAAACTCCCCGAGGCCATCCGAATAGTGTTGGCTGCCCAGGACAAACAGGGATGATCTTTCACAAGTTAGGAAACTACCTCCACTCAGACCCAGAGACAGATATCCCCATAGAATAATATTGAACTGGACAGGCACTTAGGCCCTAATCAGATCCATTGCTTTTGTTTCCAGGCATCTCTCCTCAGAGGCCTGGTTTCCAATACCAGCATAGGGGGATTACTGAGGCACTCATCAGAAAAATCTCGTCTCCACATAGGAAATGTACTCTTTGGAGCTCTATAAAAACCTCTGTTTAGGAGAATCTTTCAGGGCCCCGGATCAAGCGCCCCATTCCAGGGTCTCCATGGACTTAAAACCACATTATGATCTATCCTCGGGAGCGTCCATGTCAACTCAACCCCCTTGGTTTCTCCCCCAGGGCCCGCAGATCAAACCTGCTTTGTCGCTAGGAGACAACTAGAATGGGAGTGGGCTGCCTAGGCATCAATCCTTAGAACCCTACTCTGGAGTCATTCCATATGGGACATCCTAGATCCATCCAACAGGTCTCAAGTGTCCCACAGAAGGAATCTTTGCAGTCTGGAGCATCTCAGAACTCCCATTGTGGGAAAATCTACATGGCCTCTTGAGACGCTCCACTTTATAAAGTGGCCATCATGGACAGAAACTCCAACCTGAGCAAACGTCTGATATTCGCCCTGACTTCAGGTGCATGAGATCATGATTCAGCTCTGCAGAGTGTGCCTTCTGTGCCCTCACCCCCAAAACTAAGCCTAGCTTGTGTTCTCAGACTACAGTCCTCACACCCCTGGCCCAAAATCCCTACAGTTTGGCAATACTGGGGCCACAATGCAGCACTCTGCCTGCCCTCCCAGAGAAAAAACGTTGCCTTATGGAACTACCTAGAGACCCGTATGAGGATCAATTGAACGCCACTCGACTGCACCCCAAATATTCAGTCTACCCTGTCTAATGCCTTGTCTGACACAGCATGAGCACACACCTCCAGACCTACGCTCAACAGCTGGCCGCACACTGAGCTCATTGGACCCAACCGGTCCTTAGGTCTTCATCTCTTCCCAACCTCGGTTTTCAGGTTTCAGAACCTAGACCTAAACTCCAATCACTGTCCAGGGGTTAACGTGATGCAGAAGTCACAACTCTTCCTTCGCCATGGCCAGAAACCTTGTGGTTGGCATATTCTCCAACGTTCAGTGTCGGAGAATCCAGCGTGGCCCATGAGGCCCTTCCCATGCTTGAGGGCCTTGTTGGCACAAATAGGCATTGTGACCCTCAGCATGAGCCCTGTCCTCAAGGAAGGCCTCTCAGTGTCTGAATCAAGAGCCCACATATTGGACATGCCATGCCCCTAGGCCCCCAAACTAAAACATGGGTGGGGTTGCCCAGTTGTCCCTACCGAGGACTCTGCTCTTTAATCCCTCCTTTATTGGGACACATGAGGTACAAAAAAATAAAATAAAATAAAATAAAATAAAATAAAATAAAAAACAGAAAGGACTCCTCCCATCCCACAGAACATACACAAACTCTTGGGATTGGGTCAAATCCTCAGAGAAGGAAAGCCGTCCACAACCCATGAGGCAACGCCAGCATTCCACCCACATTGTTGACACAAATCCAGAGACAAAATCTGAGCAATCACCTCAAACTCACACTTTTTCATATCCTGAAGTGTTATCACGGTCTGTAGATTGGGCGTGCCATAACTATGTCCGCAATCCTAAGCGGAGTTTGTGTTTTCAGATTTTTGCTCCACAGGCCTGGCCCACACACCCTCAAAGTTGGGCCCCTAGAGCCAAACTCAGAACTTTGCCTGCCCTCTCCAGGGGATTTCTGCCCATTCCATTGACCACAACCCTATAGATTAGGAGAAACTCCAAAGTCCCGAGGCCATTCCAATATTATAGGTCACCCAGGAAAACAGGGGCGATCTGACACAATCTGAGCAACTACCTCACCTCAGATACTTAGACACGTATCCCCAGCTAAGAGATTGAACCGGACAGGCACCTAGGCTCTAATCATATCCATAGCTTTTGTTTCCAGTCATCTCTCCTCAGAGGCCTGGTTTCCAATACCAGCATATGGGAGATTCCTTAGGCACTCATCAATTCACAATTCTCTTCTCTACATAGGAAACATACTCTTTAGAGCTCCATCAAAACCTCCGGTTATGAACATCCCTCAAGGACCCAGATCAAGACCCCATTCCAAGGTCTCCATGGACACAAATGCACATTATGACCCATCCTCAACTCACCCATTTCAACACACCCGATTCGGTTGCTCCACTAGATCAGGCAGATCGAACTTGCCTTGGCTCTATGAGACACCTGGAATGGAAGGCATGCTGCCCAGGCATCCATCCTTAGAACCCTGCTCTGGATAACTTCCTTATGGGATGTCCTGGAGCCATCCACCGGTCTCACCTGTCCCACAGAAGGAATCATTGCGGTTTGGAGCATCTCACAATTCAAATCGTGGGAAAAACTCCATGTCCTCGTGACACCCTACCATTCATGAAGGGGCCATCATGGACAGAAACTCCGACCTAAGCCAACGTCTGATCCTAGCTCTGTCTTCAGGTATACGGGATCTCGAATCATCTCTGCAGAGGGTGCCTGCCGTCCCTTCACCCCAAAATCTAAGTCTGGCTTGTGTTCTCAGAATTTTTTCCTCACACCCCTGGCCCACAAGCCTTCCAGTTTGGGAATTCTGGAGCCAGTATGTGACACTGTGTCTTCCCTCCAGAAGAAAAACGTTGCCCTCTGGGGCTACCCAGTAACCACAAATGAGTACCATCCTGCACGAAACTCGACTGCACCCCAATGATACAGTCTAGCCTGGGCACTAATTCCCTGTCTGCCACAGCCTGAGCCTGCACCTCCCAACCCACACTCAACAGCAGGCCGAACACTGAGCACATCAGACACACCATGGCCTTAGGGCTTCATCTCTTCCCAACCTCAGTTTTCAGGCTTCAGAACCTAGACCTTAAATCCAATCATAGTCCAGGAGTGAAAGTGTGGCAGAAATTAGAACTCCTTCTTCCCCATTGCCAGAAAACTTGTGGTTGCCATATTGTGCAACGTTCAGTGTAGGAGAAACCAGCATGGTACATTAGGCCACCCCCTGACTTGAGGGGCTCCTTGGGCACAAAAACACATTGTGAAACTCAGTGTGAGACCTATCCTCAAGGAAGGCCTCTCAGTGTCTGGACCAAGAGCCCACATATGGGGCTTGCCATGTTCTTAGGTCCCAATGTTAACCAGAGGTCTGGTTGTCCAGTTGCCCCAACCCACGACTCTGCTCTGGAATCCCTCTTTTGGTGATCCACCTGAGGTAAAAAAAAAAAACAAAAAAAAAACAAAAAAAAAAACAAAAAAAAAATAAACAAAAAAACCAGAAAAGCCTCCTCCCTTCCCACAGAATGAACCCAAACTCTTGGGATCAGGTCAAATCCCCAGAAAGGGAGCCTCATCGATGGCCCATGAGGACACCCCGACATTCCATGGCAATCGGTGACACATTTCCAGAAAAAAAAAAAAAAAAAGCATGAGCAAGCATCTCACATCGCCCTTTGTTCATATCCCGAAGAGTTCTCCTCACGGTCTATAGATCGGGCCGGCCATACCTACATCCCCCAACCTAAGTGGAGTTTGTGTTTTCAGACTTTTGTCCAAATAGCCCTGGACCACACACGCTCCACACTTGGGTCCCTGGAGCCACACCTCAGGACTGTGCTTCCCTTTCAAGGGAATTCTTCCCATTCCATTGGCCACAACCTTGCAAATGAGAAAAAACCTCCAAAGTCACCGAGGCCATCCCATTAGTGTAGGCCGCCCAGGACAAACAGGGGTGATCTCAAACCAGCTGAGCAACTACCTCCACTCAGACAACAGATGTCCCCAGAGAAGAATATTGAACCGGTCAGGCCCCTAGGCCCTAATCAGATCCATTGCTTTGGTTTCCAGGCATCTCTCCTCAGAGGCCTCGTTTCCAATACCAGCATATGGTGGTTTCCTGAGGCACCATTAAAAACAAATCTCGTCTCCCCATGGAAAACTTGCTCATTGGAGCTTTGTCATAACCTCTGGTTAGGAGAATCCTTCAGGGCCCTGGTGCCACTGCCCCATACCAAGGTCTCCATGGACTCAAACCAACATTAAGACCATCCTCAGGAAGGTCCATTTAAACTCAGCCCCCTCAGTTGCTACCCCAAGACAGCAGATCAAACGTTTATTGTTGCTAGGAGACAATTGGAATGTGAGGCTGGCTGCCCAGGCATCCATACTTAGAACGCTTTTCTGGAAAAATACCTTATAAGACGTCCTGGAGCCATCCAACAAATCTTAATTGTCCCACAGAAGGAATCCTTGCGGTTTGGAGCATCTCACAACTCCAATAGTGGGAAAACCACCATGGCATCATAATGCCCCCCCTTCCTGAGGGGCCCACATGGGCAGAAACTCAAACCTGAGCCAAAGTCTGAACCTCGACCTGACTTCAGACGCATGAGATCTCAATTCCGCTCTGCAGAGTGTGCCTGCCATGTCCTTGCCCTGAAACCTAAGCTTAGCTTGTGTTCTCAGACTTCTGTCCTCACTCTCCTGGCCCACAATCCCTCCAGTTTGGGAATTCCGAAGCCACAATGCAGCACTCTGCCTGCCCTCCAGAAGAAATACTTTGCCCTATGCTGCTAATAAGAAACACCAAATGATTTTCTAATGCATGCCACTCGATTTTAAAGCAATTATACAGCCCACCCTGTCACAGCCTGAGACAAGACATACCAAACGACACCCAGACAGCTGGCCCCAACCTGGACACATAGGACCCGCTATGGCTGTAGGTCGTCATCTCTTCCCAACCTCGGTTTTCAGGTTTCAGAACCTAGACCTTATCTCCAATCACTGCCCAGGGGTGAACGTGATGCAGAAATTAGAATTCCTCCTTCCCCATGGCCAGAAACCTTGTGGTTGACATGTTGTCCAACGTTCTATGTGGGAAAACCTACATTGTCCGAAAGGCCACGCCAGTGCTTGAGGGCCGCCTAGGGCACAGACATGCATTGTGACCTGCAGCATGAGTCCCGTATTAAAGTAACGCCTCTCAGTGGCTGGACCAAGATCCTGCATATGGGGCTTGTCATATCCATAGGCCCCCAAACTTAACCAGAGGGCGAGTATTCCAGTTGTCAGTACCCACTGCTATGCTCTAGAATCCCTCTACTGGGGGAACACATGAAGCAGAAAACAGGACACTTCCCTTCCCACAGAATGACCCCAAACTCTTGGGGGCTGGACAAACTACCAGAGAGGGAGACTTCTACGACCCATGAGGCAACTCCTACATTAAACGGACATTGTGGACAAAACATCCAGAGACAAAAGCCTGAGCGACTGCCTCCCTCTCACCCTTCTTTCATATCCCGAGGAGCTCCCCTCATGGACTGTAGATCAGGCCTGCCGTAACCTCAGCCCCAAACCTGAGCTGAGTTAGGGTTTTTGGATGTCTGTCTGCACAGCCATGGCCCACACGGCCTCCAGGATGGGGTCTCTGGAGCCACACCACAGAACTGTGCCTGCTCTCTCCTAAGAAACTGCCCATTCCATTGGCCACAACTCTACAAAATAGTAGAAACCTCAAGGTCCCCAAGGACATCCCACTACCGCAAGCCGCACTGGACAAATAGGGGCATTATGCCACAAGCTGAGCAACTACTACCTCCATGCAGACACACAGACAGATATCCGCAGAGACAGAAGATTGAACCAGACAGGCCCCTAGGCCCTATTATGAACTCTTGCTTTGGTGTCAAGGTATCACTCCTCAGAGGCCTGGGTTCGAAGACCAGCATACGGGGCTTTCCTGAGGCACCAGACAGAAGACCTCTCATCTCCACATGGGAAGCTTCCTTGTTGGAGTTGTGTCAAGCCCTTCGGGTTGGAGAATCCTGCCGAGTCCCTTAGCTACTGCCACATTCCAAGGTCTCCATGGCCACCAACCCACATTATGACTCATCCTCAGGAGAGTCCATTTAAACTCAGCCTTCTGGGTAGCTCACCCAAGAGCCCACAGATTGAGCGTGCCTTCTCTCGACCAGGCAATGGGAAGGTGAGTTGGCGTTTCTCGGCATCCATGCTTAGGCCCCTGCTCTCGAGTCTTTCTGTATGGGGCATCCTGGAACCATCCAATAGTACTCGACTGTCCTGAAGAAGGAAACTTTGAAGTTTGGAGCAGCTCACAACTCCCAGCGTAGGGAAACATCCCTGGCCTCATGACGTCTCCACCCCCTTCAGGAAGGGGCCGTCATGGACACAAACTCCAGCTTGAGGCAACATCTGATACTCGCCCTGACCTCACCTGCAGGAGATCTCGATTCAGCCTCTGCAGAGTGGGCCTGCCATGCTCTTGGCCCAAAAACTCGTGCTAGCTTGTGTTTTCAGACTTCCTTCCTCACAATCCTGGCCACACCCCTCCAGTTTGGCAATTCCGGAGACGCAATGCAGCACTCTGCCTGCCCTCCAGAAGAAAAATGTTGCCCTATAGGGCTAACCGCAAACGCCAAATGAGTAACAACCTGCATGCCACTCGACCATACCCCAATTATACAGTCTAGCCTGTGCACTAAAGCCCTGTCTGACACAGCCTGAGGGCAGACCTCCAGTCCAACACCCAGAAAGCTGGCCGTACACAGAGCATATCACACCCGCAATGGCTTTAGGCCATCATCTCTACCCAACCTCAGTTTTCACCTTCAGAACCTAGACCTTATCTCCACTCACTGCTCTGGAATGAATGTGATGCAAGAATCAGAACTTCTCCTTCGCCTTGGCAAGTAACCTAGTGGTTGGCATGTTGTCCAATGTTTATTGTAGGAGAAAGCAGCATGGACTATGAGGCCCCACCTAACCCTGAGGGCCACAATATGCACAAACACACATTGTGACCCTCAGCGTGAGCCCTATCCTCATGTAAAGGCTCTTAGTGACTGGAACAACAGCCCACATATGGGGCTTGCCAAGCCTCTAGTCCCCCAATCTCAACCAGAGTTCGAGATGACTAGTCACCCCTACTCAGGGCTCTACTCTGGAATCCCATTTTGGTGGGACACCTGAGGTAAAAAAAAAAAAAAATACAGAAAGGACTCTTCCCATCCACAGAATGATCCCAACCCCTTGGGATCAGGCCATATCACCAGAGACAGAATTGTCCATGGCCCTTGAGGACATCCCGACATTCCACGGCCACCGTTGACACAAAATCCAGAGACAAAAGCCTGAGCAATCGCCACATACTCGCCCTTTGTTCATAGCCCGGAAAATTCTCACGTTCTGTAGATCGAGCCTTCATACATACATCCCCAAACCTAAGCTGAGTTTGTGTTTTCAGACTTCTGTCCCCACAGGCCTGGCCCACACACCATCCAAGCTGGGGCCCCTGGAGCCACACCTCAGGACTGTGGCTTCCCTCTCCAGGGGAATTCTGCCATTTCCATTGTCCACAACCCAATAGATTAGGAGAATCCTCCGAACTCCCCGAGGCCATCCGAATAGTGTTGGCTGCCCAGGACACACTGGGATGATCTTTCACAACTTAGGAAACTACCTCCACTCAGACCCAGAGACAGATATCCCCATAGAATAAGATTGAACTGGACAGGCACTTAGGCCCTAATCAGATCCATTGCTTTTGATTCCAGTCATCTCTCCTCAGAGGCCTGGTTTCCAATACCAGCATATGGGAGATTCCTTAGGCACTCATCAAAACAATTCTCCTCTCTACATAGGAAACATACTCTTTAGAACTCCATCAAAACCTCCTGTTATGAACATCCCTCAAGGCCCCGGTTCAAGCACCCCATTCCAAGGTCTACATGGACACAAATGCACATTATGACCCATCCTCAACTCACCCATTTCAACACACCCGCCTCGGATGCTCCCGTAGATCCAGCAGATCGAACTTGCCTTGGCTCTATGAGACACCCGGAATGGGAGGCAGGCTGCCCAGGCATCCATCCTTAGAACCCTGCTCTGGATAACTTCCTTATGGGATGTCCTGGAGCCATCCAACAGGTCTCGACTGTCCCACAGAAGGAATCATTGCAGTTTGGAGCATCTCACAATTCCCATCGTGGGAAAACCTCCATGTCCTCGTGACACCGTCCCCTTCATGAAGGGGCCGTCATGGACAGAAACTTTGACCTAAGCCAACGTCTGATCCTAGCTCTGTCTTCAGGTATACAGGATATCAAATCATCTCTGCAGAGGGTGCCTGCCGTCCCCTCACCCCGAAATCTAAGTCTGGCTTGTGTTCTCAGAATTTTTTCCTCACACTCCTGGCCCACAAGCCTTCCAGTTTGGGAATTCTGGAGCCACTATGTGGCACTGTGTCTTCCCTCCAGAAGAAAAACGTTGCCCTCTGGGGCTACCCAGTAACCACAAATGAGTACCATCCTGCACGAAACTCGACTGCACCCCAATGATACAGTCTAGCCTGGGCACTAATTCCCTGTCTGCCACAGCCTGAGCCTGCACCTCCCAACCCACACTCAACAGCTGGCCGAACACTGAGCACATCAGACACACCATGGCCTTAGGTCTTCATCTCTTCCCAACCTCAGTTTTCAGGCTTCAGAACCTAGACCTTAAATCCAATCACAGTCCAGGAGTGAAAGTGTGGCAGAAATTAGAACTCCTTCTTCCCCATGGCCAGAAAACTTGTGGTTGCCATATTGTGCAACGTTCAGTGTAGGAGAAACCAGCATGGTACATTAGGCCACGCCCTGACTTGAGGGGCTCCGTGGGCACAAAAACACATTGTGAAACTCAGTGTGAGACCTATCCTCAAGGAAAGCCTCTCAGTGTCTGGACCAAGAGCCCACATATGGGGCTTGCCATGTTCTTAGGTCCCAATGTTAACCAGAGGTCTGGTTGTCCAGTTGCCCCAACCCACGACTCTGCTCTGGAATCCCTCTTTTGGTGGTCCACCTGAGGTAAAAAAAAAAAACAAAAACAAAAACAAAAAAAATAAACAAAAAAACAGAAAGGCCTCCTCCCTTCCCACAGAATGACCTCAAACTCTTAGGATCAGGTCAAATCCCCAGAAAGGGAGCCTCATCGATGGCCCGTGAGGACACCCCGTCATTCCATGGCAATCGGTGACACATTTCCAGAAAAAAAAAAAAAAAGCATGAGCAAGCATCTCACATCGCCCTTTGTTCATATCCCGAAGAGTTCTCCTCACGGTCTATAGATCGGGCCGGCCATACCTACATCCCCCAACCTAAGTGGAGTTTGTGTTTTCAGACTTTTGTCCAAATAGCCCTGGACCACACACGCTCCACACTTGGGTCCTTGGAGCCACACCTCAGGACTGTGCTTCCCTTTCAAGGGAATTCTTCCCATTCCATTGGCCACAACCTTGCAAATGAGGAAAAACCTCCAAAGTCACCGAGGCCATCCCATTAGTGTAGGCCGCCCAGGACAAACAGGGGTGATCTCAAACCAGCTGAGCAACTACCTCCACTCAGACAACAGATGTCCCCAGAGAAGAATATTGAACCGGACAGGCCCCTAGGCCCTAATCAGATCCATTGCTTTGGTTTCCAGGCATCTCTCCTCAGAGGCCTCGTTTCCAATACCAGCATATGGTGGTTTCCTGAGGCACCATTAAAAACAAATCTCGTCTCCCCATGGAAAACTTGCTCATTGGAGCTTTGTCATAACCTCTGGTTAGGAGAATCCTTCAGGGCCCTGGTGCCATTGCCCCATACCAAGGTTTCCATGGACTCAAACCAACGTTAAGACCATTCTCAGGAAAGTCCATTTCAACTCAGCCCCCTCTGTTACTACCCCAAGACAGCAGATCAAACCTTGCTTGTTGCTAGGAGACAATTGGAATGTGAGGCTGGCTACCCTGGCATCCATACTTAGAACCCTGTTCTGGAAAAATACCTTATAAGACGTCCTGGAGCCATCCAACAAATCTTAATTGTCCCACAGAAGGAATCCTTGTGGTGTGGAGCATCTCACAACTCCAATAGTGGGAAAACCCCCATGGCCTCATAATGCCCCCCCTTCCTGAAGGGGCCCACATGGACAGAAACTCAAACCTGAGCCAAAGTCTGAAGCTGGACCTGACTTCAGACGCATGAAATCTCAATTCAGCTCTGCAGAGTGTGCCTGCCATGTCCTTGCCCCGAAACCTAAGCCTAGCTTGTGTTCTCAGACTTCCGTCCTCACTCTCCTGGCCCACAAGCCCTCCAGTTTGGGAATTCCGAAGCCACAATGCAGCACTCTGCCTGCCCTCCAGAAGAAAAACTTTGCCCTATGCTGCTAATAAGAAACCCCAAATGATTTTCTAATGCATGCCACTCGATTGTAAAGCAATTATACAGCCCACCCTGTATTCTAATGCCCTGTCTGGCACAGCCTGAGACAAGACATCCCAAACGACACCCAGACAGCTGGCCCCAACCTGGACACATAGGACCCGCTATGGCTGTAGGTCGTCATCTCTTCCCAACCTCGGTTTTCAGGTTTCAGAACCTAGACCTTATCTCCAATCACTGCCCAGGGGTGAACGTGATGCAGAAATTAGAATTCCTCCTTCCCCATGGCCAGAAACCTTGTGGTTGACATGTTGTCCAACGTTCTATGTGGGAAAACCTACATTGTCCGAAAGGCCACGCCAGTGCTTGAGGGCCGCCTAGGGCACAGACATGCATTGTGACCTGCAGCATGAGTCCCGTATTAAAGTAACGCCTCTCAGTGGCTGGACCAAGATCCTGCATATGGGGCTTGTCATATCCATAGGCCCCCAGCCTTAACCAGAGGGCGAGTATTCCAGTTGTCAGTACCCACTGCTATGCTCTAGAATCCCTCTACTGAGGGGACACATGAGGCAGAAAACCGGACACTTCCCTTCCCACAGAATGACCCCAAACACTTGGCGGCTGGACAAACTACCAGAGAGGGAGACTTCTACGACCCATGAGGCAACTCCTACATTAAACGGACATTGTGGACAAAACATCCAGAGACAAAAGCCTGAGCGACTGCCTCCCTCTCACCCTTCTTTCATATCCAGAGGAGCTCCCCTCATGGGCTGTAGATCAGGCCTGCCGTAACCTCGGCCCCAAACCTGAGCTGAGTTAGGGTTTTTGGATGTCTGTCTGCACAGCCATGGCCCACACAGCCTCCAGGCTGCGGTCTCTGGAGCCACACCACAGAACTGTGCCTGCTCTCTCCTAAGAAACTGCCCATTCCATTGGCCACAACTCTACAAAATAGTAGAAACCTCAAGGTCCCCAAGGAAATCCCACTACCGCAAGCCGCACTGGACAAATAGGGGC
The DNA here is from genome assembly GCF_964662115.1 of Mustela nivalis. Lineage (NCBI taxonomy): Eukaryota > Metazoa > Chordata > Mammalia > Carnivora > Mustelidae > Mustela > Mustela nivalis. Next base: position 114,251 of record NW_028135152.1, read on the forward strand.
ATTATGCCACAAGCTGAGCAACTACTACCTCCATGCAGACACACAGACAGATATCCGCAGAGACAGAAGATTGAACCAGACAGGCCCCTAGGCCCTATTATGAACTCTTGCTTTGGTGTCAAGGTATCACTCCTCAGAGGCCTGGGTTCGAAGACCAGCATACGGGGCTTTCCTGAGGCACCAGACAGAAGACCTCTCATCTCCACATGGGAAGCTTCCTTGTTGGAGTTGTGTCAAGCCCTTCGGGTTGGAGAATCCTGCAGAGTCCCTTAGCTACTGCCACATTCCAAGGTCTCCATGGCCACCAACCCACATTATGACTCATCCTCAGGAGAGTCCATTTAAACTCAGCCTTCTGGGTAGCTCACCCAAGAGCCCACAGATTGAGCGTGCCTTCTCTCGACCAGGCAATGGGAAGGTGAGTTGGCGTTTCTCGGCATCCATGCTTAGGCCCCTGCTCTCGAGTCTTTCTGTATGGGGCATCCTGGAACCATCCAATAGTACTCGACTGTCCTGAAGAAGGAAACTTTGAAGTTTGGAGCAGCTCACAACTCCCAGCGTAGGGAAACATCCCTGGCCTCATGACGTCTCCACCCCCTTCAGGAAGGGGCCGTCATGGACACAAACTCCAGCTTGAGGCAACATCTGATACTCGCCCTGACCTCACCTGCAGGAGATCTCGATTCAGCCTCTGCAGAGTGGGCCTGCCATGCTCTTGGCCCCAAAACTCGTGCTAGCTTGTGTTTTCAGACTTCCTTCCTCACAATCCTGGCCACACCCCTCCAGTTTGGCAATTCCGGAGACGCAATGCAGCACTCTGCCTGCCCTCCAGAAGAAAAATGTTGCCCTATAGGGCTAACCGGAAACGCCAAATGAGTAACAACCTGCATGCCACGCGACCATACCCCAATTATACAGTCTAGCCTGTGCACTAAAGCCCTGTCTGACACAGCCTGAGGGCAGACCTCCAGTCCAACACCCAGAAAGCTGGCCGTACACAGAGCATATCACACCCGCAATGGCTTTAGGCCATCATCTCTACCCAACCTCAGTTTTCACCTTCAGAACCTAGACCTTATCTCCACTCACTGCTCTGGAATGAATGTGATGCAAGAATCAGAACTTCTCCTTCGCCTTGGCAAGTAACCTAGTGGTTGGCATGTTGTCCAATGTTTATTGTAGGAGAAAGCAGCATGGACTATGAGGCCCCACCTAACCCTGAGGGCCACAATATGCACAAACACACATTGTGCCCCTCAGCGTGAGCCCTATCCTCATGTAAAGGCTCTTAGTGACTGGAACAACAGCCCACATATGGGGCTTGCCAAGCCTCTAGTCCCCCAATCTCAACCAGAGTTCGAGATGACTAGTCACCCCTACTCAGGGCTCTACTCTGGAATCCCATTTTGGTGGGACACCTGAGGTAAAAAAAAAAAAAATACAGAAAGGACTCTTCCCATCCACAGAATGATCCCAACCCCTTGGGATCAGGCCATATCACCAGAGACAGAATTGTCCATGGCCCTTGAGGACATCCCGACATTCCACGGCCACCGTTGACACAAAATCCAGAGACAAAAGCCTGAGCAATCGCCACATACTCGCCCTTTGTTCATAGCCCGGAAAATTCTCACGTTCTGTAGATCGAGCCTTCATACATACATCCCCAAACCTAAGCTGAGTTTGTGTTTTCAGACTTCTGTCCCCACAGGCCTGGCCCACACACCATCCAAGCTGGGGCCCCTGGAGCCACACCTCAGGACTGTGGCTTCCCTCTCCAGGGGAATTCTGCCATTTCCATTGTCCACAACCCAATAGATTAGGAGAATCCTCCGAACTCCCCGAGGCCATCCGAATAGTGTTGGCTGCCCAGGACACACTGGGATGATCTTTCACAACTTAGGAAACTACCTCCACTCAGACCCAGAGACAGATATCCCCATAGAATAAGATTGAACTGGACAGGCACTTAGGCCCTAATCAGATCCATTGCTTTTGATTCCAGTCATCTCTCCTCAGAGGCCTGGTTTCCAATACCAGCATATGGGAGATTCCTTAGGCACTCATCAAAACAATTCTCCTCTCTACATAGGAAACATACTCTTTAGAACTCCATCAAAACCTCCTGTTATGAACATCCCTCAAGGCCCCGGTTCAAGCACCCCATTCCAAGGTCTACATGGACACAAATGCACATTATGACCCATCCTCAACTCACCCATTTCAACACACCCGCCTCGGATGCTCCCGTAGATCCAGCAGATCGAACTTGCCTTGGCTCTATGAGACACCCGGAATGGGAGGCAGGCTGCCCAGGCATCCATCCTTAGAACCCTGCTCTGGATAACTTCCTTATGGGATGTCCTGGAGCCATCCAACAGGTCTCGACTGTCCCACAGAAGGAATCATTGCAGTTTGGAGCATCTCACAATTCCCATCGTGGGAAAACCTCCATGTCCTCGTGACACCGTCCCCTTCATGAAGGGGCCGTCATGGACAGAAACTTTGACCTAAGCCAACGTCTGATCCTAGCTCTGTCTTCAGGTATACAGGATATCAAATCATCTCTGCAGAGGGTGCCTGCCGTCCCCTCACCCCGAAATCTAAGTCTGGCTTGTGTTCTCAGAATTTTTTCCTCACACTCCTGGCCCACAAGCCTTCCAGTTTGGGAATTCTGGAGCCACTATGTGGCACTGTGTCTTCCCTCCAGAAGAAAAACGTTGCCCTCTGGGGCTACCCAGTAACCACAAATGAGTACCATCCTGCACGAAACTCGACTGCACCCCAATGATACAGTCTAGCCTGGGCACTAATTCCCTGTCTGCCACAGCCTGAGCCTGCACCTCCCAACCCACACTCAACAGCTGGCCGAACACTGAGCACATCAGACACACCATGGCCTTAGGTCTTCATCTCTTCCCAACCTCAGTTTTCAGGCTTCAGAACCTAGACCTTAAATCCAATCACAGTCCAGGAGTGAAAGTGTGGCAGAAATTAGAACTCCTTCTTCCCCATGGCCAGAAAACTTGTGGTTGCCATATTGTGCAACGTTCAGTGTAGGAGAAACCAGCATGGTACATTAGGCCACGCCCTGACTTGAGGGGCTCCGTGGGCACAAAAACACATTGTGAAACTCAGTGTGAGACCTATCCTCAAGGAAAGCCTCTCAGTGTCTGGACCAAGAGCCCACATATGGGGCTTGCCATGTTCTTAGGTCCCAATGTTAACCAGAGGTCTGGTTGTCCAGTTGCCCCAACCCACGACTCTGCTCTGGAATCCCTCTTTTGGTGGTCCACCTGAGGTAAAAAAAAAAAACAAAAACAAAAACAAAAAAAATAAACAAAAAAACAGAAAGGCCTCCTCCCTTCCCACAGAATGACCTCAAACTCTTAGGATCAGGTCAAATCCCCAGAAAGGGAGCCTCATCGATGGCCCGTGAGGACACCCCGTCATTCCATGGCAATCGGTGACACATTTCCAGAAAAAAAAAAAAAAAGCATGAGCAAGCATCTCACATCGCCCTTTGTTCATATCCCGAAGAGTTCTCCTCACGGTCTATAGATCGGGCCGGCCATACCTACATCCCCCAACCTAAGTGGAGTTTGTGTTTTCAGACTTTTGTCCAAATAGCCCTGGACCACACACGCTCCACACTTGGGTCCTTGGAGCCACACCTCAGGACTGTGCTTCCCTTTCAAGGGAATTCTTCCCATTCCATTGGCCACAACCTTGCAAATGAGGAAAAACCTCCAAAGTCACCGAGGCCATCCCATTAGTGTAGGCCGCCCAGGACAAACAGGGGTGATCTCAAACCAGCTGAGCAACTACCTCCACTCAGACAACAGATGTCCCCAGAGAAGAATATTGAACCGGACAGGCCCCTAGGCCCTAATCAGATCCATTGCTTTGGTTTCCAGGCATCTCTCCTCAGAGGCCTCGTTTCCAATACCAGCATATGGTGGTTTCCTGAGGCACCATTAAAAACAAATCTCGTCTCCCCATGGAAAACTTGCTCATTGGAGCTTTGTCATAACCTCTGGTTAGGAGAATCCTTCAGGGCCCTGGTGCCATTGCCCCATACCAAGGTTTCCATGGACTCAAACCAACGTTAAGACCATTCTCAGGAAAGTCCATTTCAACTCAGCCCCCTCTGTTACTACCCCAAGACAGCAGATCAAACCTTGCTTGTTGCTAGGAGACAATTGGAATGTGAGGCTGGCTACCCTGGCATCCATACTTAGAACCCTGTTCTGGAAAAATACCTTATAAGACGTCCTGGAGCCATCCAACAAATCTTAATTGTCCCACAGAAGGAATCCTTGTGGTGTGGAGCATCTCACAACTCCAATAGTGGGAAAACCCCCATGGCCTCATAATGCCCCCCCTTCCTGAAGGGGCCCACATGGACAGAAACTCAAACCTGAGCCAAAGTCTGAAGCTGGACCTGACTTCAGACGCATGAAATCTCAATTCAGCTCTGCAGAGTGTGCCTGCCATGTCCTTGCCCCGAAACCTAAGCCTAGCTTGTGTTCTCAGACTTCCGTCCTCACTCTCCTGGCCCACAAGCCCTCCAGTTTGGGAATTCCGAAGCCACAATGCAGCACTCTGCCTGCCCTCCAGAAGAAAAACTTTGCCCTATGCTGCTAATAAGAAACCCCAAATGATTTTCTAATGCATGCCACTCGATTGTAAAGCAATTATACAGCCCACCCTGTATTCTAATGCCCTGTCTGGCACAGCCTGAGACAAGACATCCCAAACGACACCCAGACAGCTGGCCCCAACCTGGACACATAGGACCCGCTATGGCTGTAGGTCGTCATCTCTTCCCAACCTCGGTTTTCAGGTTTCAGAACCTAGACCTTATCTCCAATCACTGCCCAGGGGTGAACGTGATGCAGAAATTAGAATTCCTCCTTCCCCATGGCCAGAAACCTTGTGGTTGACATGTTGTCCAACGTTCTATGTGGGAAAACCTACATTGTCCGAAAGGCCACGCCAGTGCTTGAGGGCCGCCTAGGGCACAGACATGCATTGTGACCTGCAGCATGAGTCCCGTATTAAAGTAACGCCTCTCAGTGGCTGGACCAAGATCCTGCATATGGGGCTTGTCATATCCATAGGCCCCCAGCCTTAACCAGAGGGCGAGTATTCCAGTTGTCAGTACCCACTGCTATGCTCTAGAATCCCTCTACTGAGGGGACACATGAGGCAGAAAACCGGACACTTCCCTTCCCACAGAATGACCCCAAACACTTGGCGGCTGGACAAACTACCAGAGAGGGAGACTTCTACGACCCATGAGGCAACTCCTACATTAAACGGACATTGTGGACAAAACATCCAGAGACAAAAGCCTGAGCGACTGCCTCCCTCTCACCCTTCTTTCATATCCAGAGGAGCTCCCCTCATGGGCTGTAGATCAGGCCTGCCGTAACCTCGGCCCCAAACCTGAGCTGAGTTAGGGTTTTTGGATGTCTGTCTGCACAGCCATGGCCCACACAGCCTCCAGGCTGCGGTCTCTGGAGCCACACCACAGAACTGTGCCTGCTCTCTCCTAAGAAACTGCCCATTCCATTGGCCACAACTCTACAAAATAGTAGAAACCTCAAGGTCCCCAAGGAAATCCCACTACCGCAAGCCGCACTGGACAAATAGGGGCATTATGCCACAAGCTGAGCAACTACTACCTCCATGCAGACACACAGACAGATATCCGCAGAGACAGAAGATTGAACCAGACAGGCCCCTAGGCCCTATTATGAACTCTTGCTTTGGTGTCAAGGTATCACTCCTCAGAGGCCTGGGTTCGAAGACCAGCATACGGGGCTTTCCTGAGGCACCAGACAGAAGACCTCTCATCTCCACATGGGAAGCTTCCTTGTTGGAGTTGTGTCAAGCCCTTCGGGTTGGAGAATCCTGCAGAGTCCCTTAGCTACTGCCACATTCCAAGGTCTCCATGGCCACCAACCCACATTATGACTCATCCTCAGGAGAGTCCATTTAAACTCAGCCTTCTGGGTAGCTCACCCAAGAGCCCACAGATTGAGCGTGCCTTCTCTCGACCAGGCAATGGGAAGGTGAGTTGGCGTTTCTCGGCATCCATGCTTAGGCCCCTGCTCTCGAGTCTTTCTGTATGGGGCATCCTGGAACCATCCAATAGTACTCGACTGTCCTGAAGAAGGAAACTTTGAAGTTTGGAGCAGCTCACAACTCCCAGCGTAGGGAAACATCCCTGGCCTCATGACGTCTCCACCCCCTTCAGGAAGGGGCCGTCATGGACACAAACTCCAGCTTGAGGCAACATCTGATACTCGCCCTGACCTCACCTGCAGGAGATCTCGATTCAGCCTCTGCAGAGTGGGCCTGCCATGCTCTTGGCCCAAAACCTCGTGCTAGCTTGTGTTTTCAGACTTCCTTCCTCACAATCCTGGCCACACCCCTCCAGTTTGGCAATTCCGGAGACGCAATGCAGCACTCTGCCTGCCCTCCAGAAGAAAAATGTTGCCCTATAGGGCTAACCGGAAACGCCAAATGAGTAACAACCTGCATGCCACGCGACCATACCCCAATTATACAGTCTAGCCTGTGCACTAAAGCCCTGTCTGACACAGCCTGAGGGCAGACCTCCAGTCCAACACCCAGAAAGCTGGCCGTACACAGAGCATATCACACCCGCAATGGCTTTAGGCCATCATCTCTACCCAACCTCAGTTTTCACCTTCAGAACCTAGACCTTATCTCCACTCACTGCTCTGGAATGAATGTGATGCAAGAATCAGAACTTCTCCTTCGCCTTGGCAAGTAACCTAGTGGTTGGCATGTTGTCCAATGTTTATTGTAGGAGAAAGCAGCATGGACTATGAGGCCCCACCTAACCCTGAGGGCCACAATATGCACAAACACACATTGTGACCCTCAGCGTGAGCCCTATCCTCATGTAAAGGCTCTTAGTGACTGGAACAACAGCCCACATATGGGGCTTGCCAAGCCTCTAGTCCCCCAATCTCAACCAGAGTTCGAGATGACTAGTCACCCCTACTCAGGGCTCTACTCTGGAATCCCATTTTGGTGGGACACCTGAGGTAAAAAAAAAAAAAATACAGAAAGGACTCTTCCCATCCACAGAATGATCCCAACCCCTTGGGATCAGGCCATATCACCAGAGACAGAATTGTCCATGGCCCTTGAGGACATCCCGACATTCCACGGCCACCGTTGACACAAAATCCAGAGACAAAAGCCTGAGCAATCGCCACATACTCGCCCTTTGTTCATAGCCCGGAAAATTCTCACGTTCTGTAGATCGAGCCTTCATACATACATCCCCAAACCTAAGCTGAGTTTGTGTTTTCAGACTTCTGTCCCCACAGGCCTGGCCCACACACCATCCAAGCTGGGGCCCCTGGAGCCACACCTCAGGACTGTGGCTTCCCTCTCCAGGGGAATTCTGCCATTTCCATTGTCCACAACCCAATAGATTAGGAGAATCCTCCGAACTCCCCGAGGCCATCCGAATAGTGTTGGCTGCCCAGGACACACTGGGATGATCTTTCACAACTTAGGAAACTACCTCCACTCAGACCCAGAGACAGATATCCCCATAGAATAAGATTGAACTGGACAGGCACTTAGGCCCTAATCAGATCCATTGCTTTTGATTCCAGTCATCTCTCCTCAGAGGCCTGGTTTCCAATACCAGCATATGGGAGATTCCTTAGGCACTCATCAAAACAATTCTCCTCTCTACATAGGAAACATACTCTTTAGAACTCCATCAAAACCTCCTGTTATGAACATCCCTCAAGGCCCCGGTTCAAGCACCCCATTCCAAGGTCTACATGGACACAAATGCACATTATGACCCATCCTCAACTCACCCATTTCAACACACCCGCCTCGGATGCTCCCGTAGATCCAGCAGATCGAACTTGCCTTGGCTCTATGAGACACCCGGAATGGGAGGCAGGCTGCCCAGGCATCCATCCTTAGAACCCTGCTCTGGATAACTTCCTTATGGGATGTCCTGGAGCCATCCAACAGGTCTCGACTGTCCCACAGAAGGAATCATTGCAGTTTGGAGCATCTCACAATTCCCATCGTGGGAAAACCTCCATGTCCTCGTGACACCGTCCCCTTCATGAAGGGGCCGTCATGGACAGAAACTTTGACCTAAGCCAACGTCTGATCCTAGCTCTGTCTTCAGGTATACAGGATATCAAATCATCTCTGCAGAGGGTGCCTGCCGTCCCCTCACCCCGAAATCTAAGTCTGGCTTGTGTTCTCAGAATTTTTTCCTCACACTCCTGGCCCACAAGCCTTCCAGTTTGGGAATTCTGGAGCCACTATGTGGCACTGTGTCTTCCCTCCAGAAGAAAAACGTTGCCCTCTGGGGCTACCCAGTAACCACAAATGAGTACCATCCTGCACGAAACTCGACTGCACCCCAATGATACAGTCTAGCCTGGGCACTAATTCCCTGTCTGCCACAGCCTGAGCCTGCACCTCCCAACCCACACTCAACAGCTGGCCGAACACTGAGCACATCAGACACACCATGGCCTTAGGTCTTCATCTCTTCCCAACCTCAGTTTTCAGGCTTCAGAACCTAGACCTTAAATCCAATCACAGTCCAGGAGTGAAAGTGTGGCAGAAATTAGAACTCCTTCTTCCCCATGGCCAGAAAACTTGTGGTTGCCATATTGTGCAACGTTCAGTGTAGGAGAAACCAGCATGGTACATTAGGCCACGCCCTGACTTGAGGGGCTCCGTGGGCACAAAAACACATTGTGAAACTCAGTGTGAGACCTATCCTCAAGGAAAGCCTCTCAGTGTCTGGACCAAGAGCCCACATATGGGGCTTGCCATGTTCTTAGGTCCCAATGTTAACCAGAGGTCTGGTTGTCCAGTTGCCCCAACCCACGACTCTGCTCTGGAATCCCTCTTTTGGTGGTCCACCTGAGGTAAAAAAAAAAAACAAAAACAAAAACAAAAAAAATAAACAAAAAAACAGAAAGGCCTCCTCCCTTCCCACAGAATGACCTCAAACTCTTAGGATCAGGTCAAATCCCCAGAAAGGGAGCCTCATCGATGGCCCGTGAGGACACCCCGTCATTCCATGGCAATCGGTGACACATTTCCAGAAAAAAAAAAAAAAAGCATGAGCAAGCATCTCACATCGCCCTTTGTTCATATCCCGAAGAGTTCTCCTCACGGTCTATAGATCGGGCCGGCCATACCTACATCCCCCAACCTAAGTGGAGTTTGTGTTTTCAGACTTTTGTCCAAATAGCCCTGGACCACACACGCTCCACACTTGGGTCCTTGGAGCCACACCTCAGGACTGTGCTTCCCTTTCAAGGGAATTCTTCCCATTCCATTGGCCACAACCTTGCAAATGAGGAAAAACCTCCAAAGTCACCGAGGCCATCCCATTAGTGTAGGCCGCCCAGGACAAACAGGGGTGATCTCAAACCAGCTGAGCAACTACCTCCACTCAGACAACAGATGTCCCCAGAGAAGAATATTGAACCGGACAGGCCCCTAGGCCCTAATCAGATCCATTGCTTTGGTTTCCAGGCATCTCTCCTCAGAGGCCTCGTTTCCAATACCAGCATATGGTGGTTTCCTGAGGCACCATTAAAAACAAATCTCGTCTCCCCATGGAAAACTTGCTCATTGGAGCTTTGTCATAACCTCTGGTTAGGAGAATCCTTCAGGGCCCTGGTGCCATTGCCCCATACCAAGGTTTCCATGGACTCAAACCAACGTTAAGACCATTCTCAGGAAAGTCCATTTCAACTCAGCCCCCTCTGTTACTACCCCAAGACAGCAGATCAAACCTTGCTTGTTGCTAGGAGACAATTGGAATGTGAGGCTGGCTACCCTGGCATCCATACTTAGAACCCTGTTCTGGAAAAATACCTTATAAGACGTCCTGGAGCCATCCAACAAATCTTAATTGTCCCACAGAAGGAATCCTTGTGGTGTGGAGCATCTCACAACTCCAATAGTGGGAAAACCCCCATGGCCTCATAATGCCCCCCCTTCCTGAAGGGGCCCACATGGACAGAAACTCAAACCTGAGCCAAAGTCTGAAGCTGGACCTGACTTCAGACGCATGAAATCTCAATTCAGCTCTGCAGAGTGTGCCTGCCATGTCCTTGCCCCGAAACCTAAGCCTAGCTTGTGTTCTCAGACTTCCGTCCTCACTCTCCTGGCCCACAAGCCCTCCAGTTTGGGAATTCCGAAGCCACAATGCAGCACTCTGCCTGCCCTCCAGAAGAAAAACTTTGCCCTATGCTGCTAATAAGAAACCCCAAATGATTTTCTAATGCATGCCACTCGATTGTAAAGCAATTATACAGCCCACCCTGTATTCTAATGCCCTGTCTGGCACAGCCTGAGACAAGACATCCCAAACGACACCCAGACAGCTGGCCCCAACCTGGACACATAGGACCCGCTATGGCTGTAGGTCGTCATCTCTTCCCAACCTCGGTTTTCAGGTTTCAGAACCTAGACCTTATCTCCAATCACTGCCCAGGGGTGAACGTGATGCAGAAATTAGAATTCCTCCTTCCCCATGGCCAGAAACCTTGTGGTTGACATGTTGTCCAACGTTCTATGTGGGAAAACCTACATTGTCCGAAAGGCCACGCCAGTGCTTGAGGGCCGCCTAGGGCACAGACATGCATTGTGACCTGCAGCATGAGTCCCGTATTAAAGTAACGCCTCTCAGTGGCTGGACCAAGATCCTGCATATGGGGCTTGTCATATCCATAGGCCCCCAGCCTTAACCAGAGGGCGAGTATTCCAGTTGTCAGTACCCACTGCTATGCTCTAGAATCCCTCTACTGAGGGGACACATGAGGCAGAAAACCGGACACTTCCCTTCCCACAGAATGACCCCAAACACTTGGCGGCTGGACAAACTACCAGAGAGGGAGACTTCTACGACCCATGAGGCAACTCCTACATTAAACGGACATTGTGGACAAAACATCCAGAGACAAAAGCCTGAGCGACTGCCTCCCTCTCACCCTTCTTTCATATCCAGAGGAGCTCCCCTCATGGGCTGTAGATCAGGCCTGCCGTAACCTCGGCCCCAAACCTGAGCTGAGTTAGGGTTTTTGGATGTCTGTCTGCACAGCCATGGCCCACACAGCCTCCAGGCTGCGGTCTCTGGAGCCACACCACAGAACTGTGCCTGCTCTCTCCTAAGAAACTGCCCATTCCATTGGCCACAACTCTACAAAATAGTAGAAACCTCAAGGTCCCCAAGGAAATCCCACTACCGCAAGCCGCACTGGACAAATAGGGGCATTATGCCACAAGCTGAGCAACTACTACCTCCATGCAGACACACAGACAGATATCCGCAGAGACAGAAGATTGAACCAGACAGGCCCCTAGGCCCTATTATGAACTCTTGCTTTGGTGTCAAGGTATCACTCCTCAGAGGCCTGGGTTCGAAGACCAGCATACGGGGCTTTCCTGAGGCACCAGACAGAAGACCTCTCATCTCCACATGGGAAGCTTCCTTGTTGGAGTTGTGTCAAGCCCTTCGGGTTGGAGAATCCTGCAGAGTCCCTTAGCTACTGCCACATTCCAAGGTCTCCATGGCCACCAACCCACATTATGACTCATCCTCAGGAGAGTCCATTTAAACTCAGCCTTCTGGGTAGCTCACCCAAGAGCCCACAGATTGAGCGTGCCTTCTCTCGACCAGGCAATGGGAAGGTGAGTTGGCGTTTCTCGGCATCCATGCTTAGGCCCCTGCTCTCGAGTCTTTCTGTATGGGGCATCCTGGAACCATCCAATAGTACTCGACTGTCCTGAAGAAGGAAACTTTGAAGTTTGGAGCAGCTCACAACTCCCAGCGTAGGGAAACATCCCTGGCCTCATGACGTCTCCACCCCCTTCAGGAAGGGGCCGTCATGGACACAAACTCCAGCTTGAGGCAACATCTGATACTCGCCCTGACCTCACCTGCAGGAGATCTCGATTCAGCCTCTGCAGAGTGGGCCTGCCATGCTCTTGGCCCAAAAACTCGTGCTAGCTTGTGTTTTCAGACTTCCTTCCTCACAATCCTGGCCACACCCCTCCAGTTTGGCAATTCCGGAGACGCAATGCAGCACTCTGCCTGCCCTCCAGAAGAAAAATGTTGCCCTATAGGGCTAACCGGAAACGCCAAATGAGTAACAACCTGCATGCCACTCGACCATACCCCAATTATACAGTCTAGCCTGTGCACTAAAGCCCTGTCTGACACAGCCTGAGGGCAGACCTCCAGTCCAACACCCAGAAAGCTGGCCGTACACAGAGCATATCACACCCGCAATGGCTTTAGGCCATCATCTCTACCCAACCTCAGTTTTCACCTTCAGAACCTAGACCTTATCTCCACTCACTGCTCTGGAATGAATGTGATGCAAGAATCAGAACTTCTCCTTCGCCTTGGCAAGTAACCTAGTGGTTGGCATGTTGTCCAATGTTTATTGTAGGAGAAAGCAGCATGGACTATGAGGCCCCACCTAACCCTGAGGGCCACAATATGCACAAACACACATTGTGCCCCTCAGCGTGAGCCCTATCCTCATGTAAAGGCTCTTAGTGACTGGAACAACAGCCCACATATGGGGCTTGCCAAGCCTCTAGTCCCCCAATCTCAACCAGAGTTCGAGATGACTAGTCACCCCTACTCAGGGCTCTACTCTGGAATCCCATTTTGGTGGGACACCTGAGGTAAAAAAAAAAAAAAATACAGAAAGGACTCTTCCCATCCACAGAATGATCCCAACCCCTTGGGATCAGGCCATATCACCAGAGACAGAATTGTCCATGGCCCTTGAGGACATCCCGACATTCCACGGCCACCGTTGACACAAAATCCAGAGACAAAAGCCTGAGCAATCGCCACATACTCGCCCTTTGTTCATAGCCCGGAAAATTCTCACGTTCTGTAGATCGAGCCTTCATACATACATCCCCAAACCTAAGCTGAGTTTGTGTTTTCAGACTTCTGTCCCCACAGGCCTGGCCCACACACCATCCAAGCTGGGGCCCCTGGAGCCACACCTCAGGACTGTGGCTTCCCTCTCCAGGGGAATTCTGCCATTTCCATTGTCCACAACCCAATAGATTAGGAGAATCCTCCGAACTCCCCGAGGCCATCCGAATAGTGTTGGCTGCCCAGGACACACTGGGATGATCTTTCACAACTTAGGAAACTACCTCCACTCAGACCCAGAGACAGATATCCCCATAGAATAAGATTGAACTGGACAGGCACTTAGGCCCTAATCAGATCCATTGCTTTTGATTCCAGTCATCTCTCCTCAGAGGCCTGGTTTCCAATACCAGCATATGGGAGATTCCTTAGGCACTCATCAAAACAATTCTCCTCTCTACATAGGAAACATACTCTTTAGAACTCCATCAAAACCTCCTGTTATGAACATCCCTCAAGGCCCCGGTTCAAGCACCCCATTCCAAGGTCTACATGGACACAAATGCACATTATGACCCATCCTCAACTCACCCATTTCAACACACCCGCCTCGGATGCTCCCGTAGATCCAGCAGATCGAACTTGCCTTGGCTCTATGAGACACCCGGAATGGGAGGCAGGCTGCCCAGGCATCAATCCTTAGAACCCTGCTCTGGATAACTTCCTTATGGGATGTCCTGGAGCCATCCAACAGGTCTCGACTGTCCCACAGAAGGAATCATTGCGGTTTGGAGCATCTCACAATTCCCATCGTGGGAAAACCTCCATGTCCTCGTGACACCGTCCCCTTCATGAAGGGGCCGTCATGGACAGAAACTTCGACCTAAGCCAACGTCTGATCCTAGCTCTGTCTTCAGGTATACAGGATATCAAATCATCTCTGCAGAGGGTGCCTGCCATCCCCTCACCCCGAAATCTAAGTCTGGCTTGTGTTCTCAGAATTTTTTCCTCACACTCCTGGCCCACAAGCCTTCCAGTTTGGGAATTCTGGAGCCACTATGTGGCACTGTGTCTTCCCTCCAGAAGAAAAACGTTGCCCTCTGGGGCTACCCAGTAACCACAAATGAGTACCATCCTGCACGAAACTCGACTGCACCCCAATGATACAGTCTAGCCTGGGCACTAATTCCCTGTCTGCCACAGCCTGAGCCTGCACCTCCCAACCCACACTCAACAGCTGGCCGAACACTGAGCACATCAGACACACCATGGCCTTAGGTCTTCATCTCTTCCCAACCTCAGTTTTCAGGCTTCAGAACCTAGACCTTAAATCCAATCACAGTCCAGGAGTGAAAGTGTGGCAGAAATTAGAACTCCTTCTTCCCCATGGCCAGAAAACTTGTGGTTGCCATATTGTGCAACGTTCAGTGTAGGAGAAACCAGCATGGTACATTAGGCCACGCCCTGACTTGAGGGGCTCCGTGGGCACAAAAACACATTGTGAAACTCAGTGTGAGACCTATACTCAAGGAAAGCCTCTCAGTGTCTGGACCAAGAGCCCACATATGGGGCTTGCCATGTTCTTAGGTCCCAATGTTAACCAGAGGTCTGGTTGTCCAGTTGCCCCAACCCACGACTCTGCTCTGGAATCCCTCTTTTGGTGGTCCACCTGAGGTAAAAAAAAAAAAACAAAAACAAAAACAAAAAAAATAAACAAAAAAACAGAAAGGCCTCCTCCCTTCCCACAGAATGACCTCAAACTCTTGGGATCAGGTCAAATCCCCAGAAAGGGAGCCTCATCGATGGCCCATGAGGACACCCCGACATTCCATGGCAATCGGTGACACATTTCCAGAAAAAAAAAAAAAAAGCATGAGCAAGCATCTCACATCGCCCTTTGTTCATATCCCGAAGAGTTCTCCTCACGGTCTATAGATCGGGCCGGCCATACCTACATCCCCCAACCTAAGTGGAGTTTGTGTTTTCAGACTTTTGTCCAAATAGCCCTGGACCACACACGCTCCACACTTGGGTCCTTGGAGCCACACCTCAGGACTGTGCTTCCCTTTCAAGGGAATTCTTCCCATTCCATTGGCCACAACCTTGCAAATGAGGAAAAACCTCCAAAGTCACCGAGGCCATCCCAATAGTGTAGGCCGCCCAGGACAAACAGGGGTGATCTCAAACCAGCTGAGCAACTACCTCCACTCAGACAACAGATGTCCCCAGAGAAGAATATTGAACCGGACAGGCCCCTAGGCCCTAATCAGATCCATTGCTTTGGTTTCCAGGCATCTCTCCTCAGAGGCCTCGTTTCCAATACCAGCATATGGTGGTTTCCTGAGGCACCATTAAAAACAAATCTCGTCTCCCCATGGAAAACTTGCTCATTGGAGCTTTGTCATAACCTGTGGTTAGGAGAATCCTTCAGGGCCCTGGTGCCACTGCCCCATACCAAGGTCTCCATGGACTCAAACCAACGTTAAGACCATTCTCAGGAAAGTCCATTTCAACTCAGCCCCCTCTGTTGCTACCCCAAGACAGCAGATCAAACGTTGCTTGTTGCTAGGAGACAATTGGAATGTGAGGCTGGCTGCCCAGGCATCCATACTTAGAATCCTGTTCTGGAAAAATACCTTATAAGACGTCCTGGAGCCATCCAACAAATCTTAATTGTCCCACAGAAGGAATCCTTGCGGTTTGGAGCATCTCACAACTCCAATAGTGGGAAAACCCCCATGGCTTCATAATGCCCCCCCTTACTGAAGGGGCCAACATGGACAGAAACTCAAACCTGAGCCAAAGTCTGAACCTCGACCTGACTTCAGACGCATGAGATCTCAATTCAGCTCTGCAGAGTGTGCCTGCCATGTCCTTGCCCCGAAACCTAAGCCTAGCTTGTGTTCTCAGACTTCTGTCCTCACTCTCCTGGCCCACAAGCCCTCCAGTTTGGGAATTCCGAAGCCACAATGCAGCACTCTGCCTGCCCTCCAGAAGAAAAACTTTGCCCTATGATGGTAATAAGAAACCCCAAATGATTTTCTAATGCATGCCACTCGATTTTAAAGCAATTATACAGCCCACCCTGTATTCTAATGCCCTGTCTGGCACAGCCTGAGACAAGACTTCCCAAACGACACCCAGACAGCTGGCCCCAACCTGGACACATAGGACCCGCTATGGCTGTAGGTCGTCATCTCTTCCCAACCTCGGTTTTCAGGCTTCAGAACCTAGACCTTATCTCCAATCACAGCCCAGGGGTGAACGTGATGCAGAAATTAGAATTCCTCCTTCCCCATGGCCAGAAACCTTGTGGTTGGCACGTTGTCCAACGTTCTATGTGGGAAAACCTACATTGTCCGAAAGGCCACGCCAGTGCTTGAGGGCCGCCTAGGGCACAGACATGCATTGTGACCTGCAGCGTGAGTCCCGTATTAAAGTGACGCCTCTCAGTGGCTGGACCAAGATCCTGC